>NC_031996.1:46572206-46626320 GCF_001879085.1 Nicotiana attenuata
GATAAGCTCAATAAAAAATCGAATCAACACATCCCTCAACATTACAACTCGGAGCCAACCAAGCCGACTCAAGTTAGAACACACATCCACATTCGGCTTGCCCCCGAACCCCTTATCAAGGAACCCTGAAGCTGCTCCTTCAACTCCTTTAACTCTGTCGGTGCCATACGGTACGGTGCCCGGCACCAAATTAATACCAAAATTAACAACTCGGTCTGGCGACATGCTCGGTAACAGGAAACACATCCGGAAGAATCCCTCATCACCGAAACTGAATCAATGGTAGGAGTCTCTGCACTGACATCCATCCTGAAATCCCAAGTAATAAAAACAATCCTTCCCATCCATCCACTAAATCTTAAAAATATAAAACCACCCTACTAGAACATAATCCATCGAACTTCTCCACTCAGTCCGTGGCATTCCCGGCATAGCCAACATCATCGCCTTAGCGCAATAGTCCAGAATAATACAACACAGAGACAACCAGTCTATACCCAATATCCCTCAAATCCTAACTTACCAAGCAACAAAAGATCCACTCGAGTCTCCAAACCCCGATAGTCACTACATAGTGCCAATACACGCAACCCACAACCACAACATAACCTGTTTATGAGAACTCCCAGTCTCCAACTCCATATAGCACACAAATCGCCATATCCGATCCCATCTATCCGAGTTCCTCTGATTTCACCTTCAACTTGATACTCCTTCTTGCTATAGCATCACAATTCCATAACCCAGACTCACCACACGAGACCCAAGCATAATACCACACAGTCTAAGGCTCACAACCCGCTGAATACTCTTTTAAATGTTCCCAAAAGCACCACATTCAAAATACCTACCCTGAAAAGACTTCCTGCGAATCTGAAGCCATTACCTTCCTAATACTGATGTATAGAATCCCATAATTGATATAGAAATGACACAAGTCTTGACACCCTCCAGCGCAAACCTCAGTTCCTAGCCAAATCATACACTTGAAAAATTTTCTAATTATTACATGTACAATCTTGAACACATTAGAACCATTCTCGAGAGTCATTCACACTACTCAAACTGCAATTAGCCTGATCAAACGGGTCAAACAACCAGTGCCTTATTAGCACTCTGACACCGCAGAATATAACCTCATTCCAAAGCAACCAAGCAACTTCCTGCTCTATGCACCGAGCATCCTTTACCAACAATAACTCAAGACATTCCGTGATTCTCACACACCTATGAAGCATACTATAACCTTTGTCAAGAATTTTCCTTTACTCGAGCCATCCTCGGTCTCAATCTCAGTAGGCCATGACTGATTCACCCGTACGCCTCAACTGGAACCAACATAGCACATAACCGTGCAGTCAACTAATCAATAGCAGACTCCCCCACTTGGCTCGAAGCCATAGATCAAAACACACACAATAACTCATAATGCTTATACTCTACTACTGCCATAATACCATAGTGAGATTAAACTCGATCCTTCATAAACTCATGAAACACCGACCATCTAGTACTTTAAATCTTCTGCAAATCTCGCATTAACCCTCGTAACAGTTAAATCCACTCTCTTGAGCGACCCAAAATTTAAATTTCAACACGTATATTTCACTAGTAAATGAGATCTGCTAACAGACAACATAAGGATCACACAACTTCAGAACACTCCGCATGAGATAACCCACCTATTTTGCCTCAAACTAACATTTCTGTATACCTTCCACCGTCATAAACATTACGCAGTCGCTTGATCTTTCTAAGTCTGAACTCATACCGCAATATGAAATTTACTTCACTCCCAACTAGGAAACATGAAAAGGTTCTTCACACACCCATAACTCGGGGCTATACCTCGAATCAAGATGGAAATCAAGCACCTAATAGTTCTTCTATCCTCCAGCAGACCCTTCTCGTTGCTTCTAAATCATATGAATACATCTCGCAATCACATCACACTCATCACGTAACTATCCAACCATCACTTCTACTGATAGGGGCACTACCGAGTATATAGGTTCAAAAACATGGCTCACATAATCAGCACCTCGGTTCTCAAGCTATAGGCAAAAATCCGGCCTCAAGTCCTCCAGACTGGCCCAACGTCAAACACACAGAGATCACATCTCGCCCCTCGATTAGGGAATCAGAAGCCATCGATACACATCTGATACTGAGCGCTCATGCGTGCATACGAACGCGTGGAAGGAATTTCAAGAGTTACTTTTCAAGTTGAATCAAGGACGCATGTAAGCACGTGATTTTTACCCTATACAAAATATTCCTATAAAATCCCAAGAAAATAGATTTTTTGTTAATTATCGGCCATTTTAGAAATTTTTGTAGAATTTTATTTAATTATTTGCATTTTTGTGCATGTTTGAGTTTTAGTTAAATCATGAAAAATACCAAAAATATCATGCATGGAATTTAGGCTTTACCTTTACATTTTTAGGATTAATTAGTAATTATTTGTTTTATAAAATCGAAAATCACAAAAAAATGCTTCGTTTTTACACTTTTTCCTTTTATTGATTTTTTCTCTTTTAATTTAGGATTAAGTGGTTTTTATAATTTTTATAATTAGCTAATTAGTTTAATTTCACATTTTGGATAATTTCGGATTTTTAATTTGTAGGATTTTAATTAAAAGAAAAAGTAAAATTAGAAAATAAAAGAAAGAATTGGAAAAGAAAGGTTTGTCTTGTGAAATTGGGCCAAAATTAATGCTGAGCCCAAACCCTATACCCGAATCTGCTCAAACCCAATTCCAATACCACTACCCAAATACCCATTACCCTTTACCCTACCCCTACCTATAAAAAGACTATTTTAGAAATAAAAAAGGGGGACTCCTAGATAAAGGCGGCGCATCAAAAAAGCTCCTGCTCCATCTTTTTCGTCCTCACACTTAAAACCAGATCACTTCCTTCAAGAGCAGAGAATAACAAAATTAGATTCCCCCTCCATTCGGTCATTTGGGATTGAGCAGAGGAGAGCGAAATTCTTCTCCAAATCAAGCTTCCATCCATTCTTCTTCTCTCATCTCTTCTCACATTGAAATCAGAAATTGCAAGAGATTGCAAGAGATTCGAAAAAGAGTAAGGTAAAAACAAAAGGAACCACGAAGGATTTTAAATCTGGTCCGATTTTTGGTTCTTCTGCCACGATTTCTGGGAATTCGATTGATTTTGAAGCTGTAATGAATGCTTGTTTGCTGTTTGTTACTTTGCCGAGTGCCAGCCTTCGCGTTCAGCCTTTATTTGGCGTTCTTTGTTCGTTTTATGCTGGCAGAGAGGTAAACCCAAGAAAACTCTTGTTATACTTGAGTAATCTTCAATAAAAATAATTGTTGAGTTGCCTAATCTGTAGATTGGTGCCTTGGATGATGTTTGTTTTGTTCAAACTGTGCTGTTTCGTTATGGGACTTACCCTTTGATTTTAATTTCTGAAATTTAGCATTTGCTTGTTAAATTATGATGGATCGCTTGAATGGTATAAACCATGGCATAACATTAATTTCTCAGTGCAATTTCATTTTAAGAAGTCATCTGTTTAAGGCATCTTCATAATTTATCAATTCCTGCAACATGAAGTAATCTTTGATTATGTGTTTGGATTGAAATAAGTGAATGGGGTTTGAAGCTGGTTTGGTAGCTTTTGAAGTTCAAACCATTGTTCTTTAGGCGAGTAGTTTCACGCAGATGTGCGTAGGTTAAAGATTAGCTAAAATGATGCTCTAACACCCTTTAAAAGGAAGGTCTCGTTATTGTTTCGTTCAGATCAGTGGCTCCATGGTTCATGGCTTATTACATGAATTTGTGTTTCTATTTGAAGAATCTGCCTTGCTAGTTCTTGTATTATCAAATGTGAGTAAATAGCATTGAATGGAAATGGTGGCTTTGTATTAATCATGTGGGGCCATTATATGTTTATCAAATACCAAATGTTGGGTCAGGTAATTGAATACCATTATGTAAATCTCATTTTAGTTCTCCTTTTAAAGATTATTTCCATCTTTGAAATTCTGTAACTATCGCTGGAGGAAGGTTGAAATTAGAATTGGGCTTTAGATGAAAGCAAGCCCAATGACATGATGTGTCGCATTCCTTTCGACCCACATAATAAACCTCCTAAGCCTATGGCCCCATAAAACTCGTTGGATCTTATAGAAAATTTGAGGTGTGCCATTTTCCATTAAATAACCCATGGCCATCACTTAATTAATGTTAATCTTTTAGAAATTCGGGACGTTCCATTTAGCGAATTTTCATGGCCTCCCGCAAAGTTAACAAGACGCTAGCCACTTTAGGCACGCTTTTTAATAATTTTACCTTCTTAACTACGGGTGTGCATTTCATGCGAACCAAATCCAAATCCAAAAACGTTGAATAAGTGGTGTCAAGGATCCGGGTGCATTTCATGTGATGTGATCCAAAAACACGCTCTTAAACGACGTACACTTTCATAAAAACTAATTAAAAGCAGTTAAATAATTTCAAAATTGCACTATAGGATGACATGTATTAAAACCAGATTTTAGCCAAGTATAGCAGTTGAGCGACCGTGCTAGAACCACGGAACTCGGGAGTGCCTAACCCCTTCTCCCGGGTTAACAGAATTCCTTACTCGGATTTCTGGTTCGCGACTGTTAATACAGAGTCAAACCCATTCCTCGATTCGGGATTCAAACCGGTGACTTGGGACACCATAAATCTCCCAAGTGGCGACTCTGAATCTCTTAATAAAATGAATCCCGTTTCTATTGTCCTTTAATTGGAAAAACTCCCTTTATTATACCCTCCCCGGGGTGTCGTAGAAAAAAGGAGGTGTGACAGCTCTGGCGACTTTGCTGGGGACAAGAACCCAGAATTTCGGTTCAGGGTTCAAGAATTCGAGCTCAGTTAAATTGTTATATTTGGCTTTATCTGATTTTTCTACATGTTCCATGCTATGTGCTAAATGTTTTACCGCTTTTATATTTGTTGAATTGTATATAAACTATCGCGAATCCCTTCCTCTTTCTGAGTCTTCCACATCATGGAGAAGGGTGCACTTCGTGTAGCTTCTCTTCTGTTTAGAGTCTTTTCCCATTTAGAATGAGGTTTGGATAAGTTGCAAAGCCGGCGGAGCTTCTGTATCCCCGGTACGCTGCCTCCCCCTCGGCCGGAGTTGTCCGCTTGGGTAAGCCAGGTCTAGACCAATAAACCTAAGGTTTAAACCTAGAAGAACAAAACCTTATGCTGGATCCCTAGTAGGACGCTTGTTTGCATCATGTGCATTTGACTTAGGGGACTCAACACAGGGGTTGGGTCCGTCTAGGACAGGTGACCTGAAATAAGTTGACCATCCTGATGCATCTTACGTGCTACTTGCGCACTTATTTGCTCGGCTTTGCATGTTTACCGGCTTGTCTAAATGAGTGAATTATGAAAATAAGCAGTGTTGGGACTAAGTGAGGGTAACCGCTAGTTTTGAAAAACCAATGTCCAAGTAGCGCCGAAATGCTGCCGGTTTTTTGAAAATGAAAGAAAAAGAAGAAAAGTAGTTATTTTTAGTTTGTTTTGTTTACCAATGGAAAAGAAAAATAAAAAAAAAAGTTTTATTTTCAAATTAGTTTGTTTCTTTGCCATTGAAAAAGAAAATATAAAAAAGAATCTCGCTTTCAGAAATAGTGTATTTGCCAACAAAAACAAAAGAGTCTTGTTTTAGAAAAAAACTATAGTTAGGTTTATCTGCCCGAACTACGCATACCTGATTCTCGTCTTTCGGGGCGTGATACGTAGGCAACCCACATAGGGTCCGGTCTTCCTAGTAAATTTTAGGTTCTTGGCTTTGCGGGGTCTTAGCCAAATTTTGCACTTCTAGCCGTCTTTTGGCTAAATAATTTATTTTGAGAAAATAATCACAACCATGTCTTGCATGTGTCTAGTAGGGAATGTATTGTCTCAAATCTTGCATGTCTTGCAACCAGAGAATATGAAGATGATACCACAATTGGTTGCAGGTGTTTGGAGCGAAGATGGCAATGTACAGCTTGAGGCTACTTCTTATTTTAGAAAAATGCTCTCAATCGAAAAGAGTTCCCCAATAGCAGAAGTAATTCAAGCAGGTGTAGTTCCTCGTTTTGTTCAATTTCAAATGAGAGATGACTTTCCACAGCATCAGTTTGAGGCATCTTGGGATCTCACATGTTGAATCTGGAACATCTGAGCATATAAAGGTGGTAATTGATTCTGGTGCAGTCCCAAGTTTTGTGAAACTTCTTGGTTTCCCTAGTGATGATGTGCGAGAGCATGCTGTGTGGGCTCTAGGAAATGTTGCTGGTGATTCCCCAAAGTGCCGCGATCTTGTCCTTAGCTGTGGAGCTCTAGTTCCCTTGCTATCTCAGCTGAATCTAAATGCCAAGTTGTCTATGTTAAGAAATACGACGTGGACACTTTCAAATTTCTGCAGAGGCAAACCACAGCCTGCTCTTGATCAGACAAGGCTTGCACTTCCAGCTCTTCAATAACTTATTCATTTAACCAATGAAGAAGTTTTGACTGATACTTGGTGGGCGCTCTCATATCTCTCGGATGGTACAAATGATAAAATTCAAGCTGTTATTGATTCTGGAGTATGCCCGCGTTTAACTGATGTTATTACTTCACCCGTCTCCATCGGTTTTGATTCCGGCGCTTCGGACAGTTGGAAATATTATGACCGGAGATCATATGCAAACTCAGTGTATCATCAACCATCAGTCTTTGCCCCGTCTTTTGAACTTGTTGAATGGTAATCACAAGAAGAGTATTAAGAAGGAAGCTTGCTGGACAATTCCGAACATCACAGCTAGCAACAGGGAGCAAATTCAGTCTGTAATCGCTGAGTTTGATATAAAAAAGGAGGCTGCATGGGCAATCTCAAATGCCACATCTGGTGATTCGCATGAGCAGACCAAGTACCTTGTTGGTCAAGGTTGTATCAAACCATCGTGCGATCTTCTCATTTGTCTTGACCCAAGGATTGTCACAGTTTGTCTTGAAGGGCTTGAAAATATCTTGAAGGTTGGTGAAGCTGAGAAGAATTTGGGCCGGACAGCGGATGTAAATCTTTATGTGTAGCTGATTGATGATGCAGTGGGTTTAGAAAATTGAGAATCTCCAAAGCCATCAGGTGGATTCACCTTCAACTGAAAGGATTTTTTGAGTGACGCATTTCCTCTACAAGTGAACTGATTCTGCTGGTTCCAGTTTAGGTTTGTATAGCTCAAGGGCTTGCATAGGAACAATATCAGTGTCCTGGGAATTGGCCATTCAATTTATTGTCTATGAAGGATCCTCAAATATTCTCATTGCCTATTTCTTCGTAGCTAAGTCAAAGTTCTTTATCGTTTCGCCTTCGAAAGCAATTGTTGGGAATTTTGCTGCGTTCCCTAAAATTCCTTGTTCACTCGGCTTAAATGTTTTATTGACATCACATCTTCTTGGTGTTGAATTTAGTTGCTTAGAACTTAGTGTTGTATTCATCGTCTGTTTCGTATGACGAAAGTNAAATTAAGTAATAACTACTAGTACACATCTTTCAAAAACCATCCCAGAACCCGTTGTCACATGTGCTTGAGCATCTATTGATAAGTAAAATAAAATACAACATCTGTCCGAAATACAGTAGATAGGGAATAAATATAAAAAATGCTGAAAGGAACTACACCAGCTGCTGGTCGCCTCGAACAATGCAGCTCCCCTAGTCCCAAAATCATCCGTGCTGCTACGCTTAGTAGGCTGCTAGAGGTATATATACCTGTGCAACAGAAATGCATAGAAGTGTAGTATGAGTACGTAATCAACGTGTACTCAATGAGTATCCCGCCTAATCTCGAAGAAGTAGAGACGAGATGGCCATCTTCGACACTCACTGGAGGTCAATTCACAATATTCTAGAAATGCGAGGAAAAATCATGGATTTATATAGTAGTTCTAATTCGCGAAGCCAGAAAACAGGTGAACACCTTCAACAATTAATCAAGGGCTTCCAAGGTTTATTCTTTATTATCTTATCAATTTATATCAGGCCACGAAGGCAAATTTCACATTTAAAATTCCCAAACGAAAAATAACATGCGCAAATCACACCGAAGCGACGGCCCGATCCAATAGGAATGTAAAATGTGCACTGCCGAGGGTCGAACGACCCCAACCACAGATGCATCTATTTAATCTGTCGAGGCATTCGGCCCGTTCCATAAATAAGTACATACCCTGCTCGCGAATCATGCATGCGATGCGGGTACACATAAAATACATGCTCAAGTAGCCAATTAAGAATTCATCGGGGATATTTATACAAATAAGACAATTTCTCTTTTTAACAATTCAGGAAAAAATGATGTTTAATCTCTTTTTAAATTCCTTTACCAATCCAAGGTGATTTAAACAATTCATGCTATCAATGGGTTCATAAATAATCCAAGTATAACATGTTTATGGGTCCTAACTACCCGGACAATAGCATAATAGTAGCTACGCACGGACTCTCGTCACCTCGTGCGTATGTAGCCCCCACATATAGGAGCACATAATCAATTATTTCACCTATGGGGACAATTCCCTCTTACAAGGTTAGAAAGGAGACTCACCTCGCTCCGAAGACTCATAGCCGGCATTCTACATTCTTCCGAAGGCTTGAACCAACGCACATTGCTCCAAAACTAGCCAATGGTTATACAAATCCATTAATATATGCTCAATTAAACTTTACAACCCAATTTGTAACAATTCCTAACCCCGAATAAAAAGTTGACAAAAATGCCCTCGGGCCCACGTGCCCGGAATCCGAAATTTCTCAAAGATAAAGTTTACCCATGAACTCACGAACTCAAATCTATGATTTTCTCTTACTTCTATACTCAAAGTCGTGGCTAAATTCCAAGAATATAATTTTCTAGGTTTTCCTCTAACCCTCAATTTTCTACCCATTTACATGCTAAAATCTATACATAATCAATGTATTTAACTCATAATAGGGGGAGATAACTTACCTTATTATTGATGACGAAAATCCTCTCCTGAAGCTCCCCAAAATTGCCCCAAGCCATCAAAAAATGAGAGAATGAACTCAAATCACGATTTAAAACAACCCTTCTGCCTCCAGGTATTCCGCTTCTGCGGTGCATTTTCCGCTTCTGCGGTTGTTGGCCGCTTCTGCGGCTTTGGGCAAGAGGGAGCTGGACCACTTCTGCGGTCTGGGGGCCGCTTAAGCGAAATCACTTCTGCGGTCCCTGGGCCGCTTCTGCGGTTTCCTTGGGCCTGGCCCCTTTTCGCTTCTACGAGATTTCGACCGCATCTGCGGTCCAAGAACCGCAGATGCAGTTATGACAGAAGCGGCAACCTTCAGTCTTCCCAAATTCCATTTTTCAATCCGTTACCCACCCGGAATCCACCCGAGGCCCCCGAGACCTCATCCAAAACTACCAACCAATCCCAAAACACATTACGGACTTCCTCGAGGCCTCAAATCATATCAAACAATGCTAAAACCATGAATTACACCCTGATTCAAGCTTTATGAACTTTGAACTTTCCAGCTTCTACTTCCGATGTTTAAACCTATCAAATCATGTCCGATTGACCTCAAATTTTGCACACAAGTCATATTTGACATTACGGACCTACTCCATCTTCCGGAATCGGATTTCGACCCCGATATCAAAAAGTCCACTTCCGGTCAAACTTCTCAAAAACCTTCAAATTTCTATCTTTAGCCAAATGGCTTCCAAAATGACCTACGGACCTCCAAATTCACTTCCGGACGCACTCCCAACTCCAGAATCACCATACGGAGCTACTCCCAGTCTCGGAATTCCAAACGGACATCGATAACACTGAAATGCACTTCAAACCAAACTTATGAAATTTCTTCCAAAATGCCAACTTCCACAATAGGCGCCAAAAACGCTCCCGGGTCATCCAAAACCCGATCCGAGCATACGCCCAAGTCCGAAATCATCATACGAACCTGCTGGAACCTTCGGATCTTGATTCCGAGGTTGTTTACTCAAAATTCCAATCTTAGCCATTTTCTCTTACTTAAAGCTTCTGAAATGAGAATTTTCATTTAAATTTAACTCCGATCTTCCTAAATTTCAATTCCGACCATGCGTGCAAGTCACAATACCTGAAATGAAGTTGCTCATGGCCTCAGACAGCTGAACGGCGCGCTAGGTCTCAAAACGACCGGTCGGTCGTTACATACTCGAACCCTCGGAACACCCAAAGCAACGCTAAATCTTGAAATCACCCCCTAAAACCAAATGAATCAAACTATTGAACTTCAAGTTCTTAATTCTCTTCTAACGGGTCAAAACGCCCTTAGACTACTCGGATTGGCACCAAATTTTACGGGCAAGTCTTAAACAACATTACGGACCTGTACCAAGATTCAAAACCATAATCCGAGCTCGATACCTAGGGAATCAATGATTATTTAGTTTCTTTAATTCTTTAAAACTTCGAGTTAACAATTTTAAATAAAAATTCATTATTCGGGATAGGGACCTCGGAATTCAATTCCGGTCATACGCCCAGGTCCCATATTTTCTCACGGACCCTCCGAAATTGTCAAATCATGAATCCGAGTCCGTTTTCCTAAAAAGTTGACCGAAGTCAAACTTGGTCTTTTAAGAAAATTTTAAAGAAGCAAATGGGCGTATTTTACTCAAGACTCTTCCAATTCCTGAACCAATCGTCCCCGCAAGTTATAAATTAGCTAAAGCAAGCGCAGAAAGTATTATTTAAGGGAATAGGGTTCTAAAATGCAAAACGACCGGTCGGGTCATTACACCGATGATCTCATCTAATTCAACACCACTACTATGGTGACATGACACATCAATACAATCTAAAGCCACAACTCGTGCAATCTGTGCACCAATAAACAACAATCTAAATGTACTCCAATCATGAAGATGACTGGAACGAAAGGGCTGTACCACCAACTCACCAGTACCACCACAACAAAATGCTGAGAACCCATCACACGTCGTAGAAATAGAATACACGAATCTAACCCGAAAGTTCATACCTCCACATAACTTCTCTGCAATGCGTGACCCTATCCAAACACTGGTCCACACCTCAAGTCACTATGCTCGAAATTGACAACCACGCGCAATTTGATGTCTGGAACCAAAGCAAATCATCATACCCTCGGTGAAGCAAATAACATGCTCCACACAAACCCGAAAGGATATAACCGATACGCCATTCACCGAGCAATGCCTACTCTTCCCGCTCAACTTCCACTATGAAATCCCAATAGAACTGCACCATATGTGCCTATAACCAACAAATCATAACGCCTCACAACACATAAAGGTAACTCATAGATCTCCCCAGATTACTGATAAGCTCAATAACAATCGAATCAACACATCCCTCAATATTACAACTCGGAGCCAACCAAGCCGACTCAAGTTAGAACACACATCCACATTGTCCTGCCCACAAACCCCTTATCAAGGAAACCCTGAAGCTGCTCCTTCAACTCCTTTAACTCTGTCGGTGCCATACGATACGGTGCCCGGTACCAAATCAATACCAAAATCAATAAACCGGTCCAGTGACATGCCCGACAGTAGGAAACACATCCGGAAGAATCCCTCATCACCGAAACTGAATCAATGGTAGAAGTCTCTGCACTGACATCCATCCCAAAAACCCAAGTAAGAAAAACAATCCTTCCCAACCATCCACTGAATCTTCGAAATATAAAACCACCCTACTAGACCATAATCCGTCGAACTCCGCCACTCAGTCTGTGGCATTCTCGACATAGCCAACATCGTCGCCTTAGCGCAATAGTCCAAAATAATACAACACAGAGACAACCAGTCTATACCCAATATCCCTCAAATCCTAACTTACCAAGCAACAAAAGATCCACTCGAGTCTCCAAATCCCGATAGTCACTACACAGTGCCAATACACGCGACCCACAACCACAACATAACTTGTTTATGAGAACTCCCAAACTCCAACTCCATATAGCACACAAATCGCCATATCCAATCCCATCTATCCGAGTTCCTCTGATTTCACCTTCAACTTGATAATCTTTCATACTATAGCATCACAATTCCTCAATCCGGACTCACCACACGAGACACAAGCTTAATACCACACTGTCTAAGGCTCACAACCCATTAAATACTCTTTTAAATGTTCCCAAAAGCACCACATTCAAAATACCTACCCTGAAAAGACTTCCTGCGAATCTGAAGCCATTACCTTCCTAATACTGATGTATATAATCCCATAATTGATATAGAAATGACACAAGTCTTGACACCCTCCAGTGCAAACCTCAGTTCCTAGCCAAATAATACACTTTAAATTTTCTAATTATTATATGTACAATCTTGAACATTTACTCTATTCAAAGTGCAATTAGCCTGATCAAACGGACCGAACAACCAGTGCCTCATTAGCACTCCGACACTGTAGAATGTAACCTCATTCCAAAACAACCAAGCAACTACCTGCTCGAGGCACCGAGCATCATTTACCAACAACAACTCAAGACTGTACGCCTCAACTGGAACCAACATAGCACATAACCGTGCAGTCAACTAATCAATAGCAGACTCCCCTTCTTGGCTCGAAGCCATAGATCAAAACACACACAAGAACTCATAATTCTTATACTCTACTACTGCCATAATACCGTAGTGATATTAAACGCAATCCTTCATAAACCCGTGAACCTCCAATCATCTAGTACTTTAAATCTTCTGCAAATCTTGCATTCACCCTTGTAACAATTAAATCCACTCTCTTGAGCGACCAAAAATTTAAATTTCAAAACTTATATTTCACTTGTAAATGAGATCTCCTAACAGACAACATAAGGATCACACAACTTCAGAACACTCCGCATGAGCTAACCCAGCTGTTTTGCCTCAAACTAACATTTTTGTATACCTTCCACCGTCATAAACATTATGCAGTCACTTGATCATCCTGAGTCTGAACTCATACCATAACATGAAATTTACTTCACTCCCAACTAGGAAACATGAAAATGTTCTTCACACACCCCTAACTCGGGGCTATACCTCGAATCAAGATGGAAATCAAGAACCTAATAGTTCTTCTATCCTCCAGCAGACCCTTCTCGTCACTTCTAAATCATATGAATACATCTTGCGGTCACATCACACTCATCACGTAACTATCCAGCCATCACTTTTACTAATAGGGGCACTACCGAATATATAAGTTCAAAAACACGGCTCACATAATCAGCACCTCGGTGCTCAAGCTATAGGTAAAAATCCAGCCACAAGTCCTCTAGACTGGCCCGACATCAAACACATAGAGATCATATCTCGCCCGTCGATCAGGGAATCACAAGCCATCAATGCACATCTGATACAGAGTGTTCATGCGCGCATACGAATGCGTGGAAGGAATTTCAAGAGTTACTTTTCAAGCTGAATCAAGGACGCACGATAAGAATTCAAGAATGTGAAGTTTTTCCTAAAGGTTCTGCAGCCTCTCGAGGATAAATACAGACGTCTCCGTACCGATCCGCGAGACTCTACTAAACCTGCTCATAACTCGTGAGACCTATGTAAACTAGGATCTGATACCAACTTGTCACGACTCAAAACCCGGACCCGGTCGTGATGGCGCCTCTCGTGAAGACAAGGCCAGCCGACACATTCCCATTTCAATCTTAAGCAATAAAATAATAAGTATTAAGTCTTTAACATAATAAAATCTCAAGAATAAGTAGTTAACGGTATAATTTGTGGAAAACAAACCCAGCATAGCCCGATACCGGGGTATCACTAGTCATGAGCATCTACTAAGGTCCGAATATAACTAGAATAAAAAGTATACTAAATACAGTCAAATGAAATCGAGAGGGAAAAAAGCAGTGCTGCGAACGTCGGGCAGCTACCTTGCTAAACTCCGATGAATCTGCCTCTGAGCAACCATTACCCGCTACCGGGTTCAGAAATACCTGAATATGCATACAAGGTACAGGGAGTAAAGTGAATACTTTCAACTTAGTGAGTAATAAAAATAAATGAAGACTGAGTGATAGGAAATCACGAATAGTACATCAACATGTTGTATAGAAGCAATACAAAACCATTAAGAAAGCAGTGAAGATGTGAAATATCTTAAGCACCTTAGCTAAGTTTAAACTTCTTCAAAAATGGCTTTTCAACAGTTAAGCAATTGAATGCAAGCAATTAGAATAGATAAGCATAGAAGATCCGCCCCTCGGGCACAATTACACAATTAAACAAATCCCTCGGGCAATAACTCAGAACAATACCAGCCTTTTGGGCTATATCTCAGAACCATACCAGCCCCTCGGGCTATATCTCACATCACAATGGGTACCCGCACTCACTGGGGGTGTGCAGATTCTTGGAGGGGCCCCTTACGGCCCAAGCGCAATATCAAGCCATCCCGTGGCATCATAAACAGGCCCTCAGCCTCATATCAATATCAAGCCACCTCGTGGCGCATAATCTCAGGCCCTCGGCCTCATTATCATAATCAGTTTAACGCTGCTGCGACGTGCAGCCCAACCCAAAAGTATCCTCACAATACAGGGGCCCAACCTTACTCAGTCAAAATCTCATAAGCCCCTCGGGCATCAGTAAAATATGAAGCTCAACTCAAATATCTTTGAAAAAATCAATTAATGTGTTTAAAACATAATAACATAGCTGTGTTTTTAAAGTTTTGAAAATATAGCATGACTGAGCACAAGTATGAAATCAAACAGTGAGGAAAATATCATTAATAATCCCCTAAGGGTTCAAACAGTTGGCACGTAGCCCAAATATGGCATTTAGCCCAAAGTATAATAATATCAAACAATTAATTGGCAATTATACAAAAAAAAAATAGTCATTCGGGATGGACTAAGTCACAATACCCAACGGTGCACGACCCCACGCTCGTTATCTAGCGTGTGTTTCTCCTCAATATAGCACGACGCTGTGCAATCCGTGGTTTCATTTCCTCAGAACAGCATTTAAAATTATTACTCACCTCGAACTAGCCCGAAAAGCTACTCTGCAACACGCTTACCTCTCTACCCAACTTCCGAGTGCTCCAAATCTACCAAGTTCAGATTTTTATGTTCATATTATGCTAAACGAATGAATTCCAATTGAAAAATATTGATTTTAAGCACAAAATCCGAAATAGTCAAAACCCGACACCCGGGCCCACATTCCGGAACTGGACAAACTTTATACCAAATTGTTCTTCATCATCTCACGAGTTCGTACATATAAAGAACTCGAAAATCGGAGTACATTTGACCCCTCAAATCATCCCTAGAAGGTGTCATAATCTCAAGCCATAGCTCCACCTTTTTCTACTGATTTTCATGTCTAAATCCATGTAAGATCACATATTTAACTTAAAAATAGGAAGAAATCACTTACCTAGTGTTGCTTGGTGAAAATACCTCCTTGAGCTCTCCAAAATCGTCCAAGTCAAATGAAAGAAATGAAAGAAATGGGCTAAAACTCGTGTTTAAAACAATCTGCCCAGGCTTCATCGAGTTGTACCTTGCATTGTGCAGGCTGTACATCCTATTACCATTTTCCCCTGCTGTACACCTTCTGTTAAAACGCCCATAACTCCTTGTGTAAATATTCAAATGACGAACGGTTTAAAGATTTAGAAACTAGACTCGAAGATATTTCATTTGATAGGTTTACACCATATAACCCTCTATATATTCCGAGATATAAGCTTCTAAAGTCGGCTCCATGCACCAGAAATTTTGTCGAAAGTGTTCCACTAGCCATCTTCAATTGATCATAACTTTTTGATAAAATTTCTAAATTATGAATGGTTTAACATTCTGGAAACTAGAATGAAAGAGCTACAACTTTTATGTTTTGCAAATTTTTTGATTCTGTATAGAGTGTAAGATATGAACTTCCAAACTCAACTCCTCGCATTAGAAGTTTTCTGGTGAACAGCTTAAGCTCAAAAATTTGCAACTTTTCCAAAGCATGAAATAGTCCGTTTAACCACCCGAAACTCACTCGAGGCCACCGGGACCTCAACCAAACATTCCAATATATCTCATAACATCATTCAAACTTGTTCCAACTTTCGGAACGCTCAAAACAACATCACAACACCAAATTCGTATCGGAATCAAGCCTAAAATTTTCAAAATCTTCTAAAATATGCTTTTGATCAAAAACCCAACTAAACCACGTCCGAATGACATGAAATTTAGCACACACATCCCAAATTACACAACGGAACTACTTCAACTTCCGGAATTTCATTCCGACCCCTATATCAAAATCTCACCTATAAACCGAAAAACGCCAAAAACTCAATTTCGCCAATCCAGGCCTAAATCTACTCCGGACCTCCAAAATACATTCTGATCACGCTCCTAAGTCCCATATCAGCTAACGAAGCTAACCAAATCATAAAAATTCCAATCCGTGATCATATACTAACAAGTCAAATCTTGGTCAAACCTTTCAAATTTCAAGCTTCAAATTGAGAACTGTTCTTGCAAATTCATTCCGATCACCCTGAAAACCAAAACCAACGATTTTACATAAGTCATAATATACTACACGGGGCAAGTCATGCTCGAAAACTGGCGAGCAAAGTACAAAAGCTCAAAACGACCGGTCGGGTCATTATAGAGTGTGTCTATTTGGAGGTCCGTAGGTCATTTCGGGTTAATTGGGGAAAGTTGGAAAGTCGGATGTTTTTTGAAAAGTTTGACCAGGAGTGAACTTTTTGATATCGGAGTCAGATTTAGATTCCGGAAGTTGGAGTAGGTCCACAACGTCAATTATGACTTGTTGCAAAATTGGGGGTCAATCAGACTTGATTTGATAGGTTTCTCAATTGGATGTAGAAGTTTGAAGTTTAAAAGTTCATTAGGCTTGAATAGATGCGCAATTTTTGGTTTTAATCTTGTTTGATGTGATTTAAAGGTTCGACTAATTTTGAATGATATTTTAGAACTTGTTGGTAGGTTTGGTTGAGGTCCCGGGGGCCTCAGATGGATTTCATATGGTTAATGGATTGGAATTTGGACTTAGAAGATGGTTGAAGCTTCAGATTTTCTGGTTTTTGGTTTCTTTCTATGCGTTCGCGAGATGCTCCTGCGTTCGCATAGAGGATTTTGAGTGTTACTGGACTTTAGCCTTCGCATTCACGATGTAGATCCCGCGTTCGCGAAGCTTTGGATTTTTATGTCTATGCGTTCGCGTATAGGTATGATCAGTGGGGCATCATGCTTTAAGCCTACGCGTTCGCGAGTGAGGCTCCGCGTTCGCGGAGGCATGGGGCAGTGTGCATCACGTTCGTGAGTCCGCCCTCATGTTCGTGTAAGAGGATTTGTTGGACAATAACTTTTTGTGCTTCGTGAACGCGAGGAAACTTCCACATTCGCGAAAAAGAAACACCTGGGCAGCATATTAAATTTCAAAAATTGAGGGTTTGCTCTCATTTTCATTTTGGGACTTTGAGAGCTCGGGTTGAGGTGAGGTTTTGGAGGATTTTCAGAGAAACTATTTGGGTGAGGATTCTTGACTCATTTTTTAAAATTATATTTCACTAATCTATCATTACTTTCTTCATTTAATTAAGGATTTGGAGTGAGAAATTGGGGGGAAAAGGTGTTGAGTTCTTAGACCAAATTTTTGAGGTTTTGATTAAAATTTTGATACCGGATTTGAGTAATTTTGGTATGGCCGGACTTGTGGCAGAATTCATGTTCGGATTTGTGACTTTTACCCGATTCCTAGACGTGGGCTCGGGTTGACTTTTTGGGGCGATTTTCTAATTCTTTGCTAAATTCATAATTTCATTATTTAGATTAGTTTCTTATAGTTATATTTATAGTATATACTTGCTTTTGGATAGATTTGATTTGTTTAGAGTCGAAAAGTCGAGGGAAAGGCGTTCTTATTGATTGATTGAGTGAGGTTTGAGGTAAGTAACTTGTTTAACCTTGTGTGGGGCAATCCCCTTAGGATTTGGTACTATTGTGACAATTTGTGAAATGAGAGTGCTGTGTACGTGAGGGGACGAGTGCGTACACGGGCTAAATATTGAAATTCCAGTCTTTGCTAAGAAGTTTCCTTTTTATGCCTTAATTGAATTATGCTAGCATGTGTAGTCATCATGTTTAGCTAATTTCACATGTCTTCATGCCTCATCTCTTAATTGAAAATTTGTACAGCATGCTTAGTTGAATTAAATGCTTCCTTGATTTCCGTATTCGTTCTTTAACTGTAGGATTCCTTGCTTGTACTATCATTATTTCATTTACTATGTGTTAACTTTTCGTGATTCTTGTTGAGATGATTGTTTGGTTGTGGCACGAGATTTTTTCCGTGCGGAGTGTTATTGGCACGAGGTTTCTTCCGTGCAAAGTGTTATTGGCACAAGGTTTCTTCAGTGCGGAGTGTTATTGGCACAAGGTTTCTTCCATATAGAGTGTTATTGGCACGAGGAGTCTTATTGGCACAAAGTTTCTTCCATGTGGAGTGTTATTGTGATACGAAGTTTCTGCCGTGTGGATTATTATTATGCACGAGGTTTCTGCCGTGCGGTTACTGTGTTTCCTCAATTTGTTGTATTGTTTGTTGTTGTTGTTATTCCTTAACTTGTAAGATATTCGTTCCCTTATGTGTTGAAATTATATTCTTGTTTTCTCATGCTGTTATTTTTTCATACATTCTTATTGTTCATTAACCTGTCATTTATTTTTATTATTTCATTTCTGCCTTATTTCTTATGCTCTAGTAGAGCCCTGATCTGATCTTGTCACTACTCTACCGAGGTTAGGCTTGGCACTTACTAGGTATCATTGTGGTGTAATCATACTACGCTTCTGCACATGTTTTTGTGCAGGCCCAGGTACATCTTATCAGCCTCGATAGTAGAGCGTTGCGCTGCTTCTTGGAGACTTCAATATATATCTACAAGCATCCGCAGACCTTGGAGTCCCCCTCTATCCTTATTATGTTTTTTTCTTCTTCTCTTTAGACTCTGATGTATAAAGATATTCCGTACTTCCTTTAGAGCTTGTGGCTTATAACTACCGAATTTTGGGAGTTGTTCTTACTATGTGTTGCAGATTTACTTGTACATGTTGAGCAGCAGTTTTCAGTTATATATATATATATTGTTGCTGAGATTTTAGTCCTTCTTTCCTTTATTTCCACATATTTCTAGACTTACCTAGTCTTAGAGACTATGTGCCATCACGACATCCTACGGAGGGAAATTCGGGTCGTGACAATTTAAAATCATTACTTAGAATCTTTAGGTTAAGACTATAAAATGAAGTTTAACTTAAGCATTTGGATAATAGGTGTCCTAATTAACCTTAGAATAATTAGGTGATGACTTCCTTAAAATTAATTAACACATATAGGTTTTCAATAGGTTATACTCTAATTTAACTCGTATTAAAATGGGGTACAACAGATTGGTGACTCAGTTGGAGAATTTAGGTTTTAAACCATAGCAAACATGGGTTAATAAAAATGGATTTGTATTTTTGTGAATGCTTCTCTTACTTTATTGCCTTATGTGAATATGCTACCTCTTATAAATTGTAATTGCTATCTTCTATAAATTGTCATTTGGTTTTCACTTTCTCCATTTAAAAAAAAACTCACACCAAGAACACACCTAGTGGTTATGTGATTTGTGGTCGTTCACTTTTCAAAAACAAATTACCTTTTAGGCAAATGTTTGTAGGTAAGCCGAAAAGCGATGCAGTCGACATTCACGGGGTTACCACTCTCAAATTATCTGTTTGGGTGAAGACAAGTCAAGAAAAATCCACTCTTTACCCAGGATAGAGATAAACCAAAATCATTCTTAGGGACATGCATTACACAAACACAGGAGGCTTAATATCCTAGGTGTATTAAGTCCATTAATTAGTCTTATCCAAATGCCAAGCGGGTTTACAACCCTGAGTGACTCCTATTCATCCTTTATGTGCATCATTTGAAAGATAAACACACTAATTATGTGGACCATTTACTCTTAAAGGAAAAAAAGGGTAGGATTAACCTTTTTATGTGATGCAGAAAATCCTGAATTAAGATGTTGTTTACCCGAAGATTGGCACGATTTTGAACATCCCTTCTCAACTGAAGGCATGATAGGAAAACTTAGGAGAAAATTGACAATTCAAAGTATAAAAGAAGTTGGTTCATCTACCATTACTTATGGAGGTAGGAAAATTATTGAGGCATCAGTCACATTTTGGGATGAAGAAAGAGTCGTATTCAGGTTCGGGAAAAATGCGATGACACTATTGTTAGAAGAAATTGAGCTTCATACGGAACGTAAGTTTGTTATGAAAAGACAGACATTCTTTACAGAGCGCTGCCATGATTATTTTAGAAAACTCATCACCAAAAGAGTTCCTTGAAAAGTTTGATTTTAAGAAAGAAATTGTGCTAGAGAATTTGAAAGAATACAACATACCCCATTTACTATTTGTTCGACATCGTTGGCCATTCAGATATTTTTCTACGACATCGAGAGGTGTTCTCTTCACATGCTTCTTGAAGCGAAAAGATGATATTCATTTTTGCAGTTTGTTTTCTTGAGCCTGTAGTATTTCCTCAAGGAGAAAAAAAGGACATTCATACCCGACTTATTATGGTTATTGATGTGTTATTTAATGGCATTGGGGACAAGCCGTACACCATAGTACCAATGGTTGTTGTAGATATGTACCGAGCTTTAGACCTTTGCAAAAAGGGAGCTAAACAATTCGATGGATGCAATTTATTGCTGAAATTGTAGTTTATGTACCGTATCCAAAAGATCAATGGAAGTCAAGATCTTTACAAACAAGATGATGCTAATCAGATCAATTTTGAACATGGTCCTAGTGGTTGCATTCAAGCGTCCAAATAGTGTTAAAGGATGGGAAAAGTTACTTAGCAAGCTGACTGACACCTTGATTCAATGGATGTTTTCATGGTATCCTTCTGAGAAATTGGTAATTCGCAGAAAAATGCTACCTTATTTGGTTCTCATCGGACTTCGAGGACTCCAACCTTATGCTCCATTATGGGGTATAAGACAACCCGGAAGAAAGCAAGTCATATCGCAAGTTGATAACATGGACCACTATAGAATTGACTATGATAATGATAAGATCCCTTTTGCAAAGGAAATTCTCAGGATGTGGAGAAACAAAAGAGAGCTATGGTCAAGGATATAAGTGTACCAGATTGACACTTTTTTACTTAGAATGGTTGCGTGCCAACCTTGAAAGTTCTATCACAAGAGGGATTAATAAAGGAGGCTGGATTAAAGACAAGGCAGCTGAGGCTGAAATTAAATATCGTCGGCTGAAAAGAAGGGTGTCCAAGTCTAAAGCAAAGCACATATTCTATGCTCTGATACCAATTGTTACTGGGTCAATTTTCTTTCGTTTGCTAAAAACTTTGTAATTTTCTTTAGTTGTGTTTTTATAATTTTCTAGTAGTGTAGTATTATAAGTTTAAATTACCTTTAAAAAGAAAAGAATTTGAAAAAAGTAAAAGTCAATGGAACATCGCCACTTGGCAAACTTTTATTTTTTATCCAAAAATAATCAGTCCTTCACTCTCATGTCACCTCTCCAAATGCATCCACCTACGCAAAGGATTCTTCAAATAGACCTTCCTAACTCATCATTCTTATCCAAAAAATATTTTCTCATATCTTATTCTTGCTCACCATTTCATCTCTTCATTCACACTTACATGACCACACCTTACTACACCAAAAAGGAATTACAAAAAAATACATAAGAAAAAAACAAAAATAAAAGAAGAAGAACAGAACAGTCAATATGGGCGATAGGTCGGCCTAACCCAATCTGTGATTTAATAGGTTGGGCTAATATTTGTTGAGCCCATTTAAAAATGAGACTTTAAATCCTGGCCCAAGTAAGCATGTGGCCCATGAGGCTTGACCAAGGCTAGGCTTGGCCGACCCGTAGGCTTAATAAATGTATTTAATTAAAAATAAAAATAATATTACAAAATACAAGAACTAAAAATAACAAGAAGAGTAGTCCAATGTCAAATTCGTAATATTTTTTTATGTGAATTTAATTATTTTTGTTATGAAATTTTTAGTTATTTCTTAATATTCAACTAATTATTGCGTATAATCTATAATTATAGATTTAGATGTGCTTGATGAAGATGATTTGTTGGTATTGTGTCATGATCCAAAATTCGACAAAGGTCGTGATGGCGCGGGACACCACTGTCAGGCAAGCCAACACTAAATAGTTAATTAAATTTCCATTTTAATATTTTTTTGAAATCATAGATTTCCTTCAATTTAAATAGTAAAATATGAACTTTACAAAATAATTAACAATATCATCAAATTTTAATACTGAGTATCCATAATGACCTGGTGTCACAAGTGCATGAGTATTTACTAGGAATTTAAAATACAATACAATAACTGTCCGGAGTACAAATTTGGACAGAAAAGAAAATACAAGTACTCTAAAGGAGACTCTACTGGATGCGGATCGTCTCATAAGATGCAGCTCACCTAAGTCCCTGTATCAACCACACCGCTGCGCCCACAAGGCCACTAGCCTACATTGCATGTAGAACAAAATGTACAGCAAGTGTAGTATGAGTACGAAAACAATACATACCTAGCAAGTATCCATTCTAACCTCAAAGAAGTAGTGACTAGAGGTCAACTCCGATACTTACTATGGCCAACAATAATATACCGATAATATGATAAGTTATAGTTTTATAAGGCGACTGTAAACTCAATAACATGAAGCAGGTAAACAATTCTTTTGTCAATAGGAGAATTCTAAATTTATTTTCATCTTTTAACAATTTATACCTCCGGCAAATGAGGCCACATCAATTATCAAAAATTCTAAAGCAATCAATTAAGTCATGCGCAAATTAAACCGAGGTCGTACGACCCGATCCAACATAATATTTAAATTGTGCACTGCTGAGGGTCGAACGGCGCGAACCATAGATGCATCTAATTACCCCGCTCGCGAATCATACATGCAACGCGGTCAAACATAAATTTAAGGAATTACCCAGCTCGCGGATCATACTAGTAACGAGGTCAAATATAAATTTAAGGAATTACCCTGCTCGTGGATCATACTTGCGACGCGGTCAAATATAAATTTATCATTAAATCATAACCCTTTCTTGGTTCTTTTCAAAATAAAGACAATTCAACTTGAAGCTTTTAAATCCTTAAAAATCCTCAACTTAGTTCCATTTGATACAATTAACAAATATAATTAACTAACGTTGTACACAAAGCATGGTGAAAACCTAAAACTACCCAGACATAAACATAAATAGTAGCTACGTACGGACTCTTTCACCTCGTGCGTATGTAGCCCCCACAAATTAAAGACATATTGAGTTATTTAACCTATGGGGTAAGTTCCCACTTACAAGGTTAGAAATGAGACTTACCTTGCTCCGAAGTTCCATAACCGGCTCCAGCACCACTCGAACTCCTCAAACTGATGTCCAACACTCCAGAACTAGTCAATAATTGTGCAAACTCATTAGTATATGCTCAATTGCTCATTATAATCCAATTTATAATAATTTCTGACCCCGATCAAAGAGTCGATAAAATCACCCTATCAATTCTTTCATTTTAAAGCTTCCGAAGTGAGGATTTTCTTTCCAAATCAACTCTGAACTTCCGAAATCCCAATTCCGACCACGCGTACATATCATAGTAACTGAAGTGAGGATACTCATGGCCTCAAACTGCTGAACGACACGCTAGAGCTTAAAATGACCGGTCGGGTCGTTATATTCTCTCCCACTTAAACATATATTTGTCCTCGAACGTGCTAAGAACTGTTCTGGAGTTGTCTGAAATAACTGTTTAACACTTTGTGCACCTACCCGTGCTATCACAACTCAGATGAGCACATTTGCTCGAGCAAATTTGAAGATTCCCCTTTTGTTTAATCAAATTAGCCTTAGAGCCAAATTCCAACATCTGGAATTCTCTACCAGGCATGTTCCCAATATACGAACATCGTATCAATCACTACACGATGCACTAATACACGTTTGCATTTCTTTGCTGAATCCACACCATGCACCGCATAATCCACATGACCATAAGGACCTTCTCTGATAACGATAGCCAAAATTTCACGAATCCGATGCTCACAACATACCTCATGACCCATATAAGTCCTATTCCAACTCTTGCAATACTGCCACGACGGAAGAGATATGTAGGAATTTATAACCAACCGCCGAGTCAACCAATCATTGAGTTCCTCCTCTTGACAAGAACCATTACCTCATTCTGGACTGAATATCGATATTTACCCTTTAATGTGCTTCATATAAATCTGATCATACTGATCCCAGGTCCTATAATCTCGTCTCACCCAGTACAAGCTACTCAGGCAATAAGCCACCTCAGTCATTGCCAAAAGTCTCATATGATGCCACAATGTGCCAACATGCTACCAACTCGAATGTGATACATAAGGAAAATGAACTCCGGAAAGGACTGCTCAACCTACGCAACTAATTAGACAACTGAAAAGGTGTTATGAACCTTCCTCAAAAAATGGAAAACAAAACACATAAAATTAGCTATAGGGACTGTACTCAACATCACACTCTTGTGGCGCGCAACCCGATCGACATACCCTGTGGCGGCATGCCACCTGATCCACGCATAAAATCTATATAAGGAGATACTTACTGAGCTAGAATGCTCATTACTACAAAATACTCAAATATCAGCCACAAGCACGCCAAGTGTATGTGATCCATACACTACAAACTCAAGCACAACTAAGGTGCGATATATGATCTGAATCTCGAGAGCCATCCTACTCACCTAACACCATCACTACGTGGAACCTCAACATATAAGAAATTCATCAAGCCATTTCACTACTCATATGGAACAATATAACATTACATGAAATAGTCGGTGACAAAGTATCATCCAACGTCCTAATACTCTCTCCATAAGGGGCATTATGTTGAAATGAATACATCCTGCCTGACATAGAGCCCACGTTTACATTTAGATCCATCCATATACCTCAAGCTGATTATAATCGTTCCGCACTATGCTAGTAACCCTTCAAGGATCCATAATAACCCTTCTTCGCATGACACACAAGAACAGCCTTCAATCCGGAACAAACTTTCACAGTCCACAACCAAATGAACCGAGCGCCCTCCAGGCATAAATTCTCATATTAGCGATATTACTACCATTTCATACTTGGTTTAAATCTTCAATCAATCGAGTGACAACATGTCACACTTATACAATCTTCCCGTGGGACACGTTCCCACGACCTTCCACACCAGGTAACAAGTCTGCACATCCATACCATCGACCGTACTAATGCTGTAAAGCAAATCAAAAATCTAAAAACAGTACTCAAAGCCTCTTAACATGACACCGATCTCAGGTGACACTAAAGATAATACCGGATTACTCTAACCATCTGAATCTTTTTTCCTGCTCATCCGAGCCGGTGACATTCTTGTCGACACCAACTGCAACCTTGATCCGCAACTTCCAAATCCCAAGCTACTCGATGCACTTAGCCATGCCAATGCGCAAGGGTACAAGAATTTCATCATAACTCGTGAACCACTAATAGGGTAAACAATTCATCATGTAGACACCTTTTACTTAACTCATTTCAGGAGAACCATTGCAACACGTAACCGGATTCCTATAACCGCAAAAAATACAACCTTGAGTCGTAATCTAAACCACCATAACCCTTTGAGGATCTATCTATAGATAACATGCCATAACACCTGAATACCTTCACGTAAAATCAATTACGGCGGTCGTCAAGCCTCGAACGCACCGCTACCAAGCACATGTATAACTTATCACGCTGATGGAACTGATCATTGTCACTATCGTGCCAATTCAACTGTTGCTAACTGATTTGACTTCTTCTAATTTACTCTGGGCTTGACTTAGGAATAATAATAGCACCATCCAAAACATCACGAACCCAACTCCGCACTCGTCATGAGTGACCTAATTTCACGAGACCACGTCGTCTCAAAACCCATGAACCATTTCATACCCTCCTTGTAAGCATAATCGCGTCTTCAACTGGTACACCCATTCTGATAATTCTTCTATAAATCCAGAGTTATTTCCTACTATTCCTCTTATACTACACCATAGATCGGAGATAACGCAGAACACCCCAAGCTCTTTTATCATAATCCGCTACAAAAGCTCGATACCTAACCATACTATGGACTCGAAATCCTTAGGCATCACACTTTAACCTTTGAATCCCCTAGGACCATTGTTGATATTCACCCACTCTGACTTGGTCCCGAATATAATCAAACCCCTAAGGCTTCAGTAGCACATGAACACCCGGCTGAATCACCTTTCTTGTAAATCACCTCTACAGGAAGCGTAAATCCTAAGTCTTCCCAAATTCTGAACACAATTGATAAGGCCAATTATAGCAACATTCCCCGAATTCTTTTACTATTGATGTTCTCTTCCCCTAGTCGTAATAACCCACCAATATGCCAATAACTAGAAACCTCACAAGTAGATAACCATACAATCCAATCGTAGGCAGTGGGGATCTCCCACTTAGCTTGAGGTTACCCTTGCATAACCTGGAACCCACCAAGATTCTTCCTTCATCGTTGACATGATCTTGCACAATTAACCTGCCAAATTCCTTGAAATTATTTGAGTTAACATTTCACGAACACTTTGAATCACTAGCCACATTTACATATTCGACCTCTTACCAGATGGTCAGTAGAATTCTTCGTAGAAGCTTCGTCAATATCACGCGACCGTTAGCCTACTCACAAGATATAACCCACTTGTGGAAATTACATGCCGACATCTTCCAACGTCGCTGCAC
This sequence comes from Nicotiana attenuata, assembly GCF_001879085.1. Lineage (NCBI taxonomy): Eukaryota > Viridiplantae > Streptophyta > Magnoliopsida > Solanales > Solanaceae > Nicotiana > Nicotiana attenuata. The sequence continues at coordinate 46,599,174 of NC_031996.1, forward strand.
TGGGTACAAATAATATAAAATTAGTAACCCATCGTGAGGCCGTGCTCGTTCACCAGCTGTATAAGTCTGTTCACTCTTCATGGACATCAACTAAAGGTGCGACAATACCTTCAGCTCCAACGTCATGTTGTATCCTTCTTCATATGAAGAAACTCCTTTCCGTTGTATCCAATCTCCCGCCATATAATAGCCAATATTTCAAATTAAGTCCGTAGACCTAGTCACCATCCACTATAAATCCCAAATCACCCTAAACTTTCCTCAAGGCGTGTAGTTATCCTACCACTAAACCCATATGCTACTCTGCCACTCTCCCACTTTGGTCAAACCCTCTCCTTTAAGCAACAACTCGACTTCTTCTTCGTACACCTGGCCTTCTAGAAACTTAACCACCGCATGACCCTTCCCACATGCCATTCCTCTTCCTTCGCTGCCCAGTTGTTTCCTTAAATCAAGAATCCATCTCCGTAGCACTTAGACCAATAGATCGCTACCAACTTTAACCCGTCCGAAGACCATCTTTCTCGAGCCGTCAACACTAGGAACACCGATTCGGTCCTGGACCACTGTACATTGCGACCTTTAACAACCGCTTCCCCGACATCATTCACAATATTCTACCTCAAAGGCGAATTGAAGAGAACCATAACACCCGCGAACTTAACACATTCGATTAAGTGCGACGACACCATATTAGTAATGGAAGTTCTACCATGCCCGAAAATACCAAGTCCTCGTTACCTCATCAATCCAAGCTTGAACATTAATAGTCCAATTTCCTTTCCTCCGCTAGAAATAAAAGTATGATTCTCATAATCTTGCATTGAGTAAACATCCTTCCAAGTCATTCGCTGCTTTAACACATAGACAAATATCCTACCATTACACCAATACTGAGTGATATCAACACACAAATTGCCATAACAATCAATGATAAATCTCAAAGCCTTAGGTATTACTGATACTGAGCTGAAATGACAGAACGGCCTTCCGCAAGGCGATAAAAATAGCCCAATCAAATACCTAGGGGAAAACATCCTACACCATATCTGTAGTAGAATTACAATTCCTTGATTCCCAATTTATAACAAGCGCTCCACGTCGCATAAGATTGAATAGGAAGGAAATGAAATCATAAGCCCTAGATGAATCAAATCGCACGATGAGGAATCAAGAAGAGAAGTGCTCCTAACAACCCCGTAGCCTCTCGAAGATAAGTACAGACATCTCTGTACCGATCCGCAAGACTCTAGTAGACTTGCTCATGACTTGTGAAACCTAAGTGAACCTGGTGCTTTGATACCATATTGTCACGACCCAAAATCCGATAAAGGTCGTGACGGCGCCGGACACTACTGTCAAGCAAGCCAACACTAAACAGTTAATTAAATTTCCATTTCAATATTTTTTTGAAATCACAGATTCCCTTCAATTTAACTAGTAAAAGATGAATTTAACATAATAATTAACAATATCATCAAATTTTAATACTGAGTATCACATAATCATCCCAAACCTGGTGTCACAAGTGCATGAGCATTTACTAGGAATTTAAAATACAATACAATACTGTCCGGAGTACAAATTTATACTAAAAAGATAAGACAAGTACTTTGAAGGAGACTCTGCTGGCTGTGGATTGTCTCATAAGATGCATCTCACCTAAGTCTCAGTATCAATCACGCCGATGCGCCCACAAGTCCACTAGCCATACATGTGCCAGTACAATAAAATATACAGCAAGCGTGGTATGAGTACGAAAACAATGCGTACCTAGTAAGTATCCAGTCTAACATCGAATAAGTAGTGACGAAAGGTTGACTCCGACACTTACTATGGCCAACAATAATATACCGATAATATGATAAGTTATGGATTTTATAAGGCGACAATAAACTCAATAACATGAAGCAGGTAAATAATTCTTTTGTCAGTAGGCGAATTCCAAATTTATTTTTATCTTTTAACAATTTATACTTGCGGCCAATGAGGCCACATCAATTATCAAAAATTCTAAAACAAAATTAAGTCATGCGCAAATTATGCCGAGGTCGTACGAAGCGATCCAACATAATATTTAAACTGTGCACTATCGAGGGTTGAACGACACAAACCATAGATGCATATAATTACCCCGCTCGCGAATCACACATGCGACGCGATCAAGCATAAATTTAAGGAATTACCCTGCTCGCGGATCATACTTGTAACGCGGTCAAATATAAATTTAAGGGATTAACCCCCTCGCGGATCATACTTGCGACACGATCAAATATAAATTTATCATTAAATCATAACATTGTCTTGGTTCTTTTCAAAATAAAGATAATTCAACTTGAAGCTGTTAAATCCTTAAAAATCCTCAACTTAGTTCCATTTGATACAATTAACAAATATAATCAAGTAAAGGTGTACACAAAGCATGGTGAAAACCTAAAACTACCCGGACATAAACAGGAATAGTAGCTACGTACGGACTCTCGTCACCTCGTGCGTACGTAGCCCCCACAAATAGAAGCATATATTGAATTATTTTACCCATGGGGTATTCCCTCTTACGAGGTTAGAAAGGAGACTTACCTCGCTCTGAAGTTCCATAACCGGCTCCAGCGCCACTCGAACTCCTCACACTGATGCCCAACGCTCCAAAACTAGTCAATAATTGTGCAAACCTCATATAAATCTCAAGCCACCTCGTGGCGTACAATCTCAGGTCATCGGCCTCATTATCATAATCAATGTATCATTGCTGCGGTGTGCAGCCCGACCCAAATGTATCCTCACAACACATGCCCTCGGCCTTTCTCAGTCAGAATCTCATAAGCTCCTCGGGCATCAACAAAAACTTGAAGCTCAGCTCAAAATATCTTTAAAATAGTATTTAATGTGTTTAAAACATCCTGGAAACAGCCTCTCTATCCCTCGGGGTAGGGGTAAGGCCTGCGTACATATTACCCTCCCCATACCCCACTTGTGGGATTATACTGGGCCGTTGTTGTTGTTGTTGTGTTGTTGTGTTTAAAACAGATTAACATAGCTGAGTTTTGAAAAAAGTGAAAATATAGCATGACTGAGCATCAGTATGAAATCAAACAGTGTGGAAAATATCATTTAAAAATCCATTAAGGTTCAAACAACTGGCACGAAACCTACATATGGCACTTAGCCTAAAATATTTAATATTAAATAATTAACTATCAAATACGCAGTAAAATAATTATGCGGGATGGACTAAGTCACAATCCCCAACGGTGATCTACCCCACACTCGTCATCTAGCGTGTAAGTCACCTCAACATAGCCGTATGCTATGAAATTCCGAGGTTTCAAACCCTTAGAACAGCATTTAAAATCATTACTCACCTCAGTCCGGCTCGAAATTTAGCTTGCAATGCCTTTGCCCTTCGAAACGACTTCCGGGTGCTCCAAATCTACCAAGTACAGATTTTTATCATCAATTTATGCTAAACGAATAAATTCCAATTGAAAAATACCGATTTTAAGCACATAACCCGAAATCGGTCAAAACCCGACCCCCGGGCCCGCATCCCCAAACTGGACAAACTTTATGCCAAAATGTTCTTCATCATCTCATGAGTCCGTACATATAAATAACTCAAAAATCGGAGTTCGTTTGACCCCTCAAATCATCCCTAGAAGGTCTCTTAATCTCAAGCCCTAACTCCACCTTTTTCTACTGATTTTCATGAATTAAACACTGATATTTTATTCTTTAATCACAAATAATCGAGTTTTAGGGTCCAAAATCCTTACCTCAATAAGAACAATGATTTCCTCTATTCAAAATCGCCTCAAAGCTCTATTTCCCGTTCAAAATGGTGTATTAGGGTTCAAAGTCGCGGAACAGGTCTTTAAAACATTCTGCCCAGCTATTAAAATTCCTTAATCACGAACGCGGTCCAAGCCTCGCATTCGCGACGCACAAAACACCTTTGACCAAAATTCCTCTTTCACGATCGCGTCATGCCACTCGCGAACGTGATGGTCCCATAACCTGACTCTTCGCGAACGTTCTTCCTCACCCGCGAACGTGATGAACAAAACACCTCACACCTAGCTGGACAATTTCCTCTATGCGAACGCGGAGCTTACCTCGCGAACGCGATGAATCACTTTCCAGCCCTTCGCGAACGGGGAACCTTCCTTGCAAACGCGGAGGCCAAAATCTCATCCTTCCCCGGCTAACCCTTCGCGAACGCGGCTCCCCTCTCGCGAACGCAAAGGTCATTTGTCTGCAACACTGAGCAGCAGATTTCTGCAATTTCAAACTTTATGAAATTGTCCGGTTGACCACCCAAAACTCACCCGAGGCCCTCGGAACCTCCACCAAAAGCACAAACATCACCCATAACCTTATTCAAACTTGTACCAATCTTCAAAACACCTTAAACAACATTAAAATCACCAATACTCATCGAATTCAAGCCTAAGGTTCTAAATTCTTCCGCATTCCGCTTTTGATCAAAAACCCAACCAAACCACGTCCAAATGGCCTGAAATTTTTTATGCACATCCTAAAAGACTTAACAAAGCTACTGCAACTTCCGGAATTCCATTCCGACCCCTATAGCAAAATCTCACCTATCAACCGAAAAATGCCAAAAACTCAATTTCGCCAATTCAAGCCTAAATCTACTCCGGGCCTCCAAAACACATTCCGATCACACTCCTAAGTCCCAAATCATCTCCCAAAGCTATCAGAGCCATCGGTACTCACATTCGAGCTCTCTAACGCATAAGTCAATATCCGGTTGACTTTTTCTAACTTAAGCCTTCTTAAAAGAGACTAAGTATCTCAACCTTTTCAAAACCTTTCCGAACTCGATCCAACCAACCTGATCACATATAAAACTGATAATTAAGGAAAATAGAAGCAGAAATAGGGAAAACGGTGTGGTATCGCATGAGACAACCGGTCGGATCGTCACAACCTGATCTAACCATCGTAGAAAGAATAGAGGGTTAATTCTTAAACGACTTGATAGGGGCCTAGCTAATGAAGAATGGCTTCAACAATATCCAAATGCCTCAATTACCTATCTCCCTAAAACTTACTCTGATCACAACCCCCTATTAATAAACATTACTAATGTCATACCTATACCTGCTTATAAACCTTGCAAGCTAGAAGCTTTTTGGTGTTCACACCCTGAATTATGCAATATAGTTCAACAAAGTTGGCACCATAACGACCTTGTTCAAGCCACTAGCCATTTCCAGCAAAATATAACAAATTGGAGTAAAGCCACCTTTGGCAACATATTCCAGAAAAAAAAAAGAATCTTAGCTCGCTTAGAAGGAATTCAGAACTCTCAATCATATCTTACCAGCCAATTCCTTCAGAAACTAGAAAATGAGCTCATAAATGACTATAATAACATACTACCTATAGAAGAAGACTTGTGGAAAATTAGATCAAGAATTAATTGGCTCAACGAAGGTGACGCTAATACAAAAAAATTTCATCTTTCAGTTATTAATAGAAGAAGAAAAAATATTATTTCTTACTTTAAGGATGATGAGGGGAACTGGATCACAGACCATAATCATCTATCTCAACATACTCAAAAGTACTTTCAAACAATTTTCACAACGGAGCATACAATCTCTAATTGGAGTAACATCCTAAATAGCCCCATCAGTTACCATAGAATAGACTTAACATCTTTAGACAACCCTCTTCGCGATCAAGATGTTGTTCAGGCCATATTCTCATTTAAACTCCATAAGGCACCAGGACCAGATGGCCTCCACCAATTCTTTTACCAAAAATACTGGTCTATAGTAGGGGAGTCCGTTATATAATATTGTCATCAAGTCTTCAGCTCTCAACAACTCCCTAAAAACATCAACAACACGCTTCTTTGCCTAATTCATATATTTAAAAATGCCAACAATCTAAAAGAATTCCAGCCAATAGGCCTTTGTAATACTATTTACAAAGTGATCACAAAAATAATTATAAATCGTATTAAGCTTTTTCTAGCAGACATAATTGGACCTTACCAAACTAGCCTCTTTAAAGGCAAGAGAGCTAGTGATAATGCCATCCTAGTTCAAGAAATCCTAAGAAATATTAAACACGCAAAAGGGAAAAAGGGTAAGCTTATGTTAAAAATTTATCTAGAAAAAGCTTTTGATCACATCGAATGGTCGTTTGTCTATCGTGCCCTCTTATTCTTCAAGTTTCCACCTAAAATCACCACTCTCATTATGCATTGTATCAGTAGCAGCAATATTGCTATATTAGTTAATGGATCAAGGACCAACTATTTCTCCCCATCTCGAGGTATCCGTCAAGGGAATCATATGTCTCCGTATATCTTTATATTGTGCATGGAGTTACTCTCTCCTTACATAAACCATTAAGTAGACGTCCAAATATGGGAACCCATCACCATTAGTAAAAGAGGCCCTCAGTTCTCACATCTATTCTTTGCAAATAATTTAACTTTGATGTGTCATGCTAACCAGAAATCAATTCTCTCCATTCACTATAGCTTAGAGTATTTCTGTCATCTATCAGGCCAAAAAATAAATCCAACCAAGTCTAAAGCTATCTTCTCTCACCAATGCCATGAAGATACCAAATAGCTTGTCCTCCAACTCCTAGGTATCAAAACTACAGACAACTTTGGTAAATATTTAGGTTTCCCCATCCTAAATAATAACCCTAAAGCCTCGACTTCCAATTCATCGTTGATAACATGAAAAGCAAACTGGCTAGTTAGAAATTAAACTTCCTTACCTCAGCTGGGAGAGTCACTATGGCAAAAACCACTCTAAATGTAATTCCTATTTATGCCATGCAATATTTTCAACTCCCTAGAGCCATTTGAGATATCTATTAAACAACTTATTAGAAATACAAGACAGCCAATCAGAAATGTCACGAAATCCCCCGCTCTTCGGGGGTGCCCTCAGCATCGAGGAACATGTACTAAGGTGTATGTGCGACTCGTTTAGATCATGAGCTGGCACAAAAGCAAGAAAATGACTTTTACAGTATCAATGATCAGTACCGGTGAATGGGATAGGATGGAAGAAGGAACTCCATTCATTATTAAAAAAAACCGAATTTGCCCCTTTACTAGGAAAGGTACTTTAACCATTCAGCCATGGATGCAAAAAGACTCAGCGAGTGAAATAGGTTTTGGTATTCCTTCTCGAGCTTCTATTTCTTCCGTTAAAGGAGATTCGAGAAAAGATGGAATAGGAAGACGTGTTTCCAGAACGAACAAGATACGGGTTGAGAAGGGGGAGTTAGCAAAGTTAGACAAGATTGGAATGGGCATAGGAACATGTATTGATGTACCAGATCGGCTAATGCTCCCAGGTTGATGCAATGTATTCCACCAGTTGACTGAAGACTTGATTATTGGTATATCGATCGGTCCAGCACGGATTGAAATAGGAGACGGATCGCCTTTCAGGGTTTGGAGACCTCCCTACATTCTCAAGGATATATCATATGCCAACACAAGTTTCACCACTATTCTTCTCTCTGAATTTAACTGCCAACATTTCTCCCATGTGATGACTCATTTGGATTCTTCTGTCAAACTTTGTGTTAGATATGGGTGCTCATGTTTCNAACAACTAATTTGTTAGCGTTTAGGGCATTAACAACTAGATAATTGCACATTGATGGATGCTCCTATGCAGTTATCTGTTCCTATTATGTTTTGTTTAGTTACGTGCGTCATCCCGGCTTTCCTTTCTATCATGCCTTTGCCCTCGTTCCTCCTTTGTGTTTCTATTTCTCTTAGTTTCTTTTTTCCGTTTTTCTTTTGTTTTCTCTATTGCTTTCTCCCCCTTTATTTCCCCCTCTTATTTTCTGTTTTCCTCTTTCCTATTTCTTTATTAGTGGTTACGGTCGAATCCTATGGAGATTGCCTACGTATCATGACCCCGCATGAATCAGACCAACTCGTAGTTCTTGCAGAATAAATGGGATAAAATATTTTGGGATTTTGATAACAGATTTGTCTATTAAAAGAACTCAACAACAACTGACAAATTCGAAAGCAGTAGCGAGCTACAGACTCTACCATCCCTGTTTCCCTTAAAAGGAAATACAGATTCAGCCCAAGACGGAAAAAAAAAGGAAATACAGACTCGAATGACCAACTCTAATAGGAAAGAAAATATAGACTTAACGAAGCATCATGAATACATTAAAGCTCCCGGTGCCCGCGGGACGTCGTTTGGTCTTGCTGCAGGCCTGTACGCAAGTTCCCCCTGAAGTCTGTCCAAGTCACTCATTATCTGCTTCACAAACGCCAATACTGATGCCAAGAAGGTGGTGCGGGTCATGTTTTCGCACAGCTGGCATTTTCTGGTGATGGAATGAGCAATGGTTAAAATTTTCTCTCGGATTCTCCCCTTCTCTTGCAACAACCGCCCTATCTGTCGGGCCCTGGCCTCCAAAGTCTGCTCAAACACCTGGCCTTGTTCTCGGAGCTGTTGTAAGTCCATCTCCAACTGTGCTAATGCCATGTAACACTGTTCTCTCTCGACTTTGAAATCCTTTGCCTGTTTGATCATTTGGCTCTCTGTGGTGGTGACCTTTTCCTTTAATCTTATGATCTCATTGTCATATTTTCCTTTTAATTGTTTAACCATGCGAGCCCGTTCCTCTGCATTTTTATCCAATTGTCTCCGGACCGCAGCCAATTCCTTTTCAGTCTTTTGTAACTCATCCTCGAAATCACGTGCCTTCCTGGTAAGGTTGTAGATGAGTGTTTCGTCCTTTCTACTCCTACCTGGGTTGTCAATTGCTATTTTCATTTTCCGGATCTGAGTTTTGAGAATTTCATTTTCTTGGATCAATCCTTTTTTCTCACCTTCGGCTTCCTGAGCTTGAAGATAATTGTTGAATTCCATATTTCTCAGTTTTTCTTTCAGAGCATGGATCTCAGCTTGATACGCCTTTTCCTTTTCTCCCCATGCTATTCTTTCTTGGATTTTATCATCAAAGGCTTGTACATGAGGTCTCTTGGCAGGTCTCCTGGATTCGGGTTCTGGCTCGGTGTCCATATAGGACCTCTTTTCAAACCAAGCAGCATAGTTTGGATCTACTTCTCCTTTTGAGATATCTGGTACCTGGGTGCCATTTTTTAGATACCGGCAGCTATTCCAATCCTGTTGAACCAAAGCCTCAGGCAATGCAGCTTCCGGATGCAACTCTATGACCTGAGTACTCAGATCTTCGTCTGCGGGTACAATCTGATATCGTCCCAGTTGCCTCAAGACCCTCTGCGGGGCGTATGGTTGAATACTTCTTACGCCCATTATTCTCAAGTATCCGTTGGTTGCAGTCATGTATATAGCCTCCGTCTTCGGGAGCCATCCTATGGACCACTCAATTCGACTTGCTTTGAGAGCTTTCAAATGGGACACCCATGCTTCAAATCCTTCCGGCACATTGTAGTCTTTGACCCTTTCTTCGTAACTGGCGATGAAGTTATTTGGACTCGATCCATAGCTCATGAATCTGGGGTGGTGGCGAAGATGCTCAATCATCCACATTTGTAGGAGGATATTACAACCTTCGAAAAAGTGGGCCCCGGCTTTGCACAAAGTCAAGGCACGATAAATATCCGCCAATATCAACGGGACAAGTGTGTGATCTTTCATGGTAGTGAGAATTTGTGCAATTCTAGCCATACGAATATCCACTGTTCCCTTATTGTTTGGAAAGACCATTATCCCCAAAAATGCCACGATAAATGCAAACCGGCGATGAAGCTGCCAAAGACCCTTACTTTGTTTGTTGCACAACCCCTTTTCATGTGCTTCAAAACCAGAAGAGTGTCCAAACCTAAAGTACAAAAAGTGGAAAGCACAACACCCTTCGCTTACACGGTTCTTGCTTGTCTGTTTACTGATATTCAGGAGGTCAAAAAACTTGTGCACCGACGGAGCCCTGGGAAATATGAGTTGTTGCTTCCTCAAATCTCGTCCAAGCTCGACGTACCCGGCTATCTCCTCCAAAGTAGGGGTAATCTCACAGTCTGAGAAGCGAAACACATTACGAGCAGGGTCCCAGAAAGTTATCATGGCCTTGATCAGATCGTCTCGTGGTTTGACCTCCCAAACGTCTATAAGAGCGCCTAATTGTTGTCTTACCCATTTCTGACCTTCCTGATCCAAATCATTCCACCACATGCGTAAGTGTACCCGAGCCTGCTCCCTGACCACTTCCGGTGGATCCTGGATAATATTCATTTTGTTCCTGTAGAAAGGTTGGGTTAGGGTTGACTCTAATGGACCTTTTGAAAGAAAGGTTTCTAGTAAAAGACTATGATCCCTTCTTTGACATGCCAATTTTAGCCACAAGGCTAGTTTTGCAAATATGGCCCCTTCATAATTCTGTGCGAACTTTGAGGCCGGGGAAGGCTTATTTTGTGACACTTCTCAACTACGCCCATTCGATTACGAGGATAGCCCTTCGACAATGAGAAAAATATTCTAAGGCTATCCCGGTAAGAATGGCTCACAACATCATCGACACTGAATTGACTCATTTTGACTGACTGCATTCATTTGACTCCCTCGCTTTTTTCTCTCTTTTTTTCAAAATAAGGCCGGACCTTATGTAGGTTGCCTACGTATCCCATGTCCGATGGGAATCAAACCCGCGTAGTTCGGCTAATTTTAAAAAAAAAAAAAAATTCGGCAGAGTTTTGGGGTATTTTCAAGCACTGGTTTTTTTTAGAACCGGGTTTTCTTCTTTCCTACGTCACTCTTGGTCTTTCTCCTCTTTTTTTTCTCTTCTTATTCTTGATTTTCCCCACTCTTCTTTTTATTTAGCCGGTCAGCACGTAGCAAAACAAATGAATGTTCACATAATACGTAGGATGCATCATGATGGCCTGTTATTTTGGGGTACACCTGTCCTAAACGGACCCAACCCCTGTGTTGAATCCCCTAAGTCAAAGATGCACGTGATGCAGATAAGCGCTCCTACTAGGGATCCGGCATGAGGCTGTGTTTTTCTAAGTTTCAAACACCTGGGGTTTGGTTCTAGACTTGGGGTACCCGAGCGGACAACTGGGGCCGAGGAGGGGGCGACATACCGGGAGCACTGAAGTCTGCCCGGCCTTGTCGCTTGCCCAGCCTCGCTCTATTTGGTATATTTTTCTAGAAAAAGTGGGCTACGCGAACGTATGCACCATTTTATTAAAGGAATGCAAAGGGTGGCGTAAAAAGACAATTATATACAATTCAACAATATTAAAGCGGTAAACAGATAGCAGTTGGCACGAAGGTTCACGAAATACAACAAATATCAATAAAAATAGGCCAAGTAAAAATCATGAAATAAGCTCGAATTCTTGAACCCTGAATTCGGGGGTGCCCTCAGCATCGAGGAATATGTACTAAGGTGTATGTGCGACTCGTTTAGATCATGAGCTGGCACAAAAGCAAGAAAATGACTTTTACAGTATCAATGATCAGTACCGGTGAATGGGATAGGATGGAAGAAGGAACTCCATTCATTATTAAAAAAAATCGAATTTGCCCCTTTACTAGGAAAGGTACTTTAACCATTCAGCCATGGATGCAAAAAGACTCAGCGAGTGAAATAGGTTTTGGTATTCCTTCTCGAGCTTCTATTTCTTCCTTTAAAGGAGATTCGAGAAAAGATGGAATAGGAAGACGTGTTTCCAGAACGAACAAGATACGGGTTGAGAAGGGGGAGTTAGCAAAGTTAGACAAGATTGGAATGGGCATAGGAACATGTATTGATGTACCAGATCGGCTAATGCTCCCAGGTTGATGCAATGTATTCCACCAGTTGATTGAAGACTTGATTATTGGTACATCGATCGGTCCAGCACGGATTGAAATAGGAGACGGATCGACAGAAAGCTTTTGAAGCTATTGACAAAATTCAAAGAGACTTCATTTGGGGCTCTCTTCCGGAAATAAAAAAAAAGAAGAAGAAAATACACTATCTTAGTTGGGAAGTAGTCACCTTACCAAAGAGTCAAGGTGGCCTGGGAGTATGCAAACCCCATGACAAGAAGCTTGCTCTCCTAACTAGCTTGTCATGGCGGCTATTTCTTCACCCTAACACTCTTTGGGCACAAACTTTAATAGACAAATATAATTCTAGTAAGAATAAAATATCACACTCCTTGTCACACCTCCTTTTTAACATTACTACACCCCGTAAAGGAATATAATAAAGGGAGTTATTTCCAACTTGAAGTGACAATCGAAGCGGAATTATTTAATTAAAATCAGAGTCGCCACTTGGGAGATTTATGGTGTCCCAAGTCACCAGTTTTAATCCCGAATCGAAGAAAGGAATGACTCTGTTATTATAGTCTGCGAACCAGAAATCCGGGTAAGGAATTCTGTTAACCCGGGAGAAGGTATTAGGCACTCCCGAGTTCCGTGGTTCTAGCACGGTCGCTTTGACAATGCTTGGCTTACTAAAATTGTTTAATTGCCGATTTTGGAACCTATGTGCATTTACTTCTTTCACCACTTTTTAAATAAGAAAAATTATCTTAAAAACGAGTTACGCGTACGTATACCCGCTCGTTTGGTACATCAAAAATCATGTCACGCGAACGTGTCCACAATTAATAACGCTTATTATTATTAAGAAAAATTTGGGCCGAAGTTGCGCGAACGCATACTCCGATTTTGTTTTTAGAAGTGTAATTGTGTTACGCGGACGTATACACAACCGCACTAGTATTTTAAACGGCCCTAAAGGATATTCTACGAAGTATTAGTCATTTTTACATCTAGTTCATGAAATTGATATGAAGGCCACATGTGATTTTGATGAATTTACATGAACTAAAAAAAATATTTAAAGCTTGTAACCTATTTTATTATTAAGCAAAGATTGAGCGAAGTTGCGCGAACGCATACTCCGAATTAATTTAGGATCATGGTCATGTTACGCGAACGTATACGCAACCACAATCGTAGATTAAATCGTGCCTAAAGGCAAACTACGAACATTTGTCATTTTATATCTATGTTATAAGAAATTAATACGGGGCCATATGTGATTTAAGGGTTGATGGCACATCTCGATTTTATTCTAAAAGGGTATTCGAACTAAATTATGAAGGGCCATGAACTAAGGCCTAAGGGAATTGTGACTACTTCACCAAGAGTTGAACCCATTATTAACCCAAAAGACTCCAGGCCTGATGGCAGGCCCAAACACTCTTCAAAACCTCTATTCAGAGACAAAAAATCCTGAGGTTGTCCGAATGCAATGGACTGCCCTTCAGATGAAAGGGTCTCGATGTTCAGGCCCAAAAAGAGCCCAAACATTAGTGAGCATATGTTGTGGGCATGAGACTAGGAATCGAACCACAGAAAAGACAAATGTATATGCAAATCAACCAATGTTCTAAGCACTGATACCATCATCACTAGAACGGGTTTGTGCAATCATCAGTTAATGCAACACGTGACATGCAACACATTAAGCTCGTATCCATAATCGATTGACCTCATACATACAAGAACTCCGTATCAAACTCGCAGGCCTTCAAATCTGATTTTAAAACTACAATTACATATACAGCCCTTTAAACATTTGAAAACTTACATAAACATGGACATCACTAAGTTAAAATTCTCCTAAATCAATAAACCCAGTCCCAAGTTTGTGCATAAGTGGATCTGAGTATGTGATACACAAACCCAAGCCCAGTCTAGGCTTGAGAGCCCAGGTATGTCCAAGCTCAAAATCAGAGGATTAGACTCAAAGTTGAGTCTAGATCAGCAACCAAATCTGCTGCATTCAAACATGTTAATTCTTCATAATCCTATCCTAATTACACGTTCCATGTTAACTACAATGACTTAACAACATGATCTTTGTAATTCAACAGCCCATCACGGGTCTAAAACTACTGATACATCTATCAATAGATCAATCCATTAACCTAATAGCTCTAATACGTGGCAATCATTAACCCTAACAATAGCCTTATTACAATCCCAATCTGAACGCAAAGTTTTAAAACAAAAATCACATTAAGCATACTGGGAAAGATAATTGATAATACAAGCTAAGAAACGAGCTAAACATGAAAGTATAATCTTCAATTCTCTTCAATAAATCACCTCATGATCTGTTTTACATGCTTAGGTCAAGAATATGTACCTGGAAATTGAAAAGAAAGAAGCAGGATAATCAGAAACCCAGCAGCAGTAACAGTACAGCAGAATCAGCAGACTATTTTTGAAACCAGCAGATGAGATGCAACAGTCCAGATTTTAGTTTGAAACTCAATGAGTCGACAGACCCCAAACCAGACTTGATTTGAACCCAACTTCAAACCATTTCGACTCCAAATGAAGCAGCACAATTTTAAAAGATCAAAACCTNTTGCCACCCTTGGACTAATAAAACTATGAGTAGATCCACTATCCACCAAGATCAATATAGATAACTTCTTTACTTTTCCTTGTATCTTAATGGTAGAAGGTGAGGTAGTCATTCCTAAGGCCACATTCATTGACAATTCTGCATGTTCCTCTTCTACCACAGCCATATTTTCTTCCACAGCATCAGTAACTTCAGCAGCTTCTCTTGCATCATGATAGACCTCCTCTTGTTCTGCTCCATTAGTGCCTGTCATTAAGTTGAGGACCTTAGGTTTGCATTGATGGCCAGGGTAATATCTCTCATGACATCTAAACCAGATGTTTCTCTCCCTCATCTGGTCATAAGTTAGGTTCTTTGCTTGGTTGGTACCAGCAACACCAGAAGGGCCTGCTTGGTTGTTTGGATGGGCTGGTGTGGGAGGTGTGTTTCTGGTAGGGTATGTGAGTCTGAGGGGTTCATTATAGGTGAGAGGAAGGGGATTCTGAGAGAAGGTGATTCTTGGGGTAGTGGGGTTGTAAGTTCTAGTGTTTTGAGGGGGCCTGTATAAATGTTTTTGCAAGGCCTTTAAGGCATCCTCTTGCAGCTTAGCTACCTCATAGGTGTCTAACAGTGTTGAGGGGTTATAGATCCTAACTAGGTGCTTAATTTCTGGCCTCAATCCACTCACAAAACTGGCTACAAAGTGCAACTCATTCAAGTGGGGATTGATCATCATCATGTGAATCAGTTTTTCAAACTTTTCCTGATATGCTTCTATGCTACCCTCTTGCCTCAATTTACTGAATTCATCAATAATATCTAAAGGTCTGATATGGCCAAACCTTCTACAGATATCTATGCAAAATATGGGCCAGTCCACTAGTCCACCTCTATCAATAATATAGGCATCAAACCAGTTGTCCACCTTGTCTTTGAGATGCATAGCTATGTAAGTCATTTTCTGAGGTTCAGGTACTTTATAGATTTCAAAATACCTGTCACATTTCCTTATCCAAGCCCTGGGATTGGTTCCATCAAATTCAGGAAACATGAGCTTACCCTTAGGAGTCTCAGCTGTGGCTATTTGTAGCTGTTGGTTCCCTGCTTCTGCAGTTCCCACTGGAGTTGGTAGAATTGGAGGCTGGGGATTCCTCTGCATAGGAGCTGGTGGAAAGGTTATGCCTCTAGCATCAGTTGCTGCAGGGGGAGAGTATGGAGCTGTGGTATGAACTGGTTGTTGGACACTTCCTCCACTGGTTGCTACTCCAACTGGCATGGATACCCTTTGAGCATAGGAAGATCCAACCATAGGTGAGGGTATCTTAGGTGTTCGATCCTTCATCAACTGTTGCAGGATCAACTCAAGCTTCCTTTGTGTTTCTGCATTTTGAGCTTGAGTCTCATCCATCTTATCCACCCTTGTCGACACAGATCTAATACCTGTAGTGAGTTGTTGGACCTGCACGTCCAATTTTTTTATATTTTCCTCTATCCCTTTAAGTTTTTGATTAGCCATGGTGGTCGGAGGACTGATGCTCTGATACCAAATGTTACTACTGCAATACACAAGATCGATTAAGAAGAAACAAGGTGGGGAAATAGGAAGAAAACAGAAGAAGTTAGGGAAAAAAGGAAGGAAGAAGATAAGAGAGGAAATTGAGATATTTTTCATTCATATCCAATGATTGGATTACAAAGGGAATTTAATAATGTTCAGCTGACAATTTAGTTACCTAGGGATTAGCAAATCTGCCAACTGGCAGTACAAGACAGCATCATTTGTACTATTCTATACTAGTACCAAAAAGGACTGGAATTTAAATTACCTAGGACTAAACTGCTATAATTGAAACTATGGGACTAAAGTGACTAATAGAAATAACTGAAATAACTACCATTCTGTAACACACTGAAGTAAAGCTCCTATTGCATTGGGGAAAATCACATTTAATGTTCTCCAAGTTAGGAGCATTACGAAGCATGTGTCTTTTTTGCCTTTCGCTGAGAGCTTCATAGTCATGACTTTTTCCCATATGATTGTGCGGCGGAGAAAGTGTTACTCTTCACGCTCAACAAAGTAACAGAGAAGGAGAATTGCAACTAATGAGAAGAAGAAGAGAAGAAGTAAGAAGAAGACGGAAGAAAGAAGAGAAAGTTAGGAGAGGAAATTGGATATTTTCATTCATAGCTAATAATTGGAAATACAGGGAATATAAATAACCACTACACTAACAATTCTGTTGCATAGGGATCTGTACTACTCACTAATAGGACTAAAAAGGCTGGAATTTAAATTACATAGGACTAAACTGCTATAATAAAAACTATGGGACTAATGTGACAACCATTACTAACTAACTTAACTACCATCACTGTAACAAACCCTGCCCCTTAAAGAACCTTGTCCTAAATTTGGAAACTGGGATTTAATGAAGCCATAATCTTCCCAAGTAGCCTCTTCCGGAAAGCGAGTGGAAAACTGTTACCTTCCCAAGAAGACGCAAGCAAGGACAAGCGAAAACAACAAACAAAAATGGTGGTGGAATGAACAAACCACAACACGCTCCACAAACGGACAAGATACATGTAAATTTGTTCGATGCTAACTCAGGCAAATTCCTTCAAACTCAAACTCTGCGTTACAATTCAAAAAAAGTCAATCCCGCCCAAAATTCCCAAAAAAGGCCCAATGGCCCAATGAATAACATAAGCCCCACTAACTCACACGGTCTGACCCAACAAAGTCAGAGAACCGGCACTCAGGCCCAGCCCAATACAAGTGCCAAAAGGAAAGTGGAGCCAGCTACTGACGACCCTACCGACCCCAATCATGAGCCCATCGCTCTAGGTGCCTCTAGCCCAACTTCCAAGACCACCCTTCTCAATAATGGCGAAATACCCAATGGGGCCGATCCCTTTTCCCCAAATGGGTACTTCAACAAAGACACAACTGTCAGCCTAATTCCCCAGCCTAATACACTCACCTACGCTTCCCCTACCAGCACTCTTGAAACGACCTCTAATGGAGAAATATCAACAGTCGCCACCAACAATCAAGTGCCCTATCCGGTACCACCCCCATTTCTAGATGAAAAGACTACAACGGTCAACTTCATTAGATCCCCAATTAATGAGTCCCACCCCCTAGTTTCGATTTCCAGTAACCCTTCCACTGACTAAGATTTGACACCAAAAGGGGTTCTGATGGAACAACAGTCCCTTAAGTTCACCCCACTTGATACCCAAAGTAGTAAAGCAAAGAAACACAAAAATGGAAAACGAAATACAACCAACTATCATCACCTCCCTACCACTACCACCGGACCACCAACCGGCCTTCTGGTTGGATGTTGCTCTACAAGGCCAAAGACTCTCTTGCAATTTCACCCTGGGCAATCAGAAGGTGACCCTGATAGTGCAAAACCCAGCCCACCTAGCCAGAGTCATGGTGGAAGCATTGAGCAAAGCATTGGCAGCCTTTGGACCTCTCCTATGGCAGTCGATGGTCAACAGAGACAGCAACTCACCATTAATGGACCCTCAAGCTCTCAACAACCACATTCTACAGAGCTTCCAAACCCTACCGTTCTTTCCAGATCTGACAAAAGAGGACCCATTAGCAGAGCTGGACTTCGTAATGATCGACCAGCCAACTCAACATAAGCCATCATCTTCTGCTCCAAAAGAGAAGAGCATTTCTCCACCCTCCAAAACATCAAGAAAGGAATCTCCAAAGCGCTGGAGATCCTCAAGAAGAATAATGCCTCGGAGGAAGAGGGAACTCCTTATGCCACGCCACGGACGGACTCCCTAATTCTAGACTCAGTGAGAGTGATAGAGTTCAGCACGGAAACCAGCGAGATAATAGTGGTACTATGCCCCAGAACATGACCAAGTGTGGAATGAGCCTCGTCTCAACCCTAACTCATGGTCCAATCAAGCCCCCACTCAACCTAACGCCAGTGCTAAATCTCAAGAAGAAGTCCCCCTACCTCCAATGAAGGGTCTGCAAGGACCAAAGATCCCTCAAGAGGGACCTCACCAACCACCCTCAACTCCACTGATGAATTACATCATATGGAATGTTTGGGGTAGAAACAATGCCGAGTTCAAGCGGCACTATTTAGAAATGGTGAAAATGCATAAGCCTGCCATGCTTGTCCTGCTTGAAACGAAAATGGCAGACCACCAGAATCTGGCTCAAGAACTCCAATTTGATATGATCATTCAGTCCCCGACAGTAGGGCTCTCTAGGGGTATAGTGTTTATGTCGAAAGAGGAATTTGTGGCAGTTAAAGAAGTGGCAACTATCCCCCAAGGCATCCATGCAATGGTTACGGTAAGTCCCAACCACCATCCATGGCTTTTCTCTCCTATTTATGCTAGTAATCTCTTAGCAAATAGGAAACTCCTATGGGAGAACCTAATCACAATATCAAAAAACCTAAAAACCAACTGGTTTATAGGAGGAGACTTCAATGAAGTCTTAAAGGCCAGGTACAAATTTGGGGGCAATCCCATAAACCTGAGCCACAGCAACCTGTTTTGGAAATGTATAAAAGAGTGTAACCTTCTAGACCTAGGCTATAAAGGAAGTAAATACACTTGGACTAATAAAAGGTATAGTAACAGAACCTCTCTAATCCTGGAAAGAATAGATAGGTGCTTCGCAAATGAAGGCTGGATTGAACAGTACCCAAAAAATACTGTACTGCACCTTCCTACGACCCACTCAGATCATTGCCCTTTACAAATTAACTTGGTAGGGCCTCCAAACAATAAACCATCAGGGCCCTTCAGGTTTGAGTCAATGTGGGCTAGTCACCCTTCATTCCCTAACATCATCAATAGGGCTTTCTCAGACAATTCCACCCTCCTTTAATCCACTGATTGCTTCAAGACTCTGGTCTCCAAGTGGAACCAAGAAGTCTTTGGAAACATCTTCCACCAAAAGAGGAGAATCCTAGCAAGAATCTCTAGAATCCAGAGATCTCCAAGCTACCAATTCAGCAGTGACCTGTTACACCTTGAAATAAATCTAACTGCTGAACTCAACCTAATCCTAAAAAATGAAGAAGATTTATGGAAACTTAAGTCTAGGATAAACTGGCTAAATGAGGGTGATGCTAGCACTAGATTCTTTCACACATCCACCCTTAATAGAAGAAGGAGGAACAGAATCCTCTCTCTTAAAGAAGAGAATGGAAACTGGCTACATGACCAGAATGACATTCATACAATAATTCTGGGCTTCTTCACTAATCTATACACTGCATCCCACACTAAAGCCCCTTGGGCTTTCACCAGCCACTCCACTATGTCACCCACTCTGTGAAAGCCAAAGAGCTTTTCTGGACAAACCTATTGATGTGTGTGAGATTAAAAGGGCAGTCTTCTCCCATAAACCCTTTAAATCTCCTGGCCCTAATGGCCTCCACCATTTCTTCTACCAAAAGTATTAGGACATAGTAGGGGACTCTGTCACAAACTTCTGTCAAAAATGCTTCTCTACAAGCTCTATGGATAGCACCATGAACCAAACTCTCTTGTGCCTAATCCCAAAATGCCCCCAAACTTCAATGCTAAAAAAATTTAAGCCAATAGGACTTTGTAACACCATTTACAAGTCAGTCACAAAAATAATTGTGAATAGATAAAGCCTATCCTGCCCCATATCATTGGGCCAAGCCAAGCAAGCTTCCTTTCAAATAGGAGAGCTTGTGATAATGCCATCATTGTCCAAGAATATATCACTCACTTAAGAAAAATGAGGGGGGGAAAGTGGCAACATGATCCTGAAAATTGACCTAGAGAAGGCCTTTGATAGGCTAGAATTGTCCTTTATTAGAGACACTCTAACTGCTTTCAACTTTCCCCATGGCTTATCTAAACTCATCATGTCATGCATCAGTTCATCATCCATATCCATTCTTATCAATGGGGGGAAAACAGAGTCTTTCAACCCTTCGAGAGGCATAAGGAAGGGAGACCCTATGTCTCCCTACCTATTCATTATGTGCATGGAAAGACTATCAAGATCTATTGATAAGGCAGTCCTAAATAACCAATGGCAGCCCATAAGTATAAGTAGGTCTGCACCAAAATATCCCACCTCTTCTTTGCGGATGACCTAACCCTCTTTGCTAAAGCCAATGACAGGAACTCCAATACTATTATTTCAATACTGCAGAACTTCAATGAGCAGTCAGGACAGAAAATCAATCTTACCAAATCAAGAGTCCTATTTTCTTCAAACATTCCACATGATTCCATACAGAACCTCTCCAGCTCTCTGTCCATCAGGCACACAACATCCTTTGGGAAATACCTTGGATTCCCCATTCTTCATAAAAAAACAAACATCTGCAGACTTCAATTCATCATTGATAACATGCAATCCAAACTGGCTGGTTGGAAAACCAAATGCCTCAACATGGCTGGGAGAACAGTTCTGGAAAAATTTTATTGAACAACATTCCTAGCCATGTAATGTAGTATATCAAACTATCCACTAGAATTACCAATCAGATTGATAAAATACAAAGAAACTTTCTTTGGGGCACCATCCCTGAAAGGAAGAAGTTACATCTGATCAAGTGGGAGGTGATCACTAAGACCAAGGATGGGGGGGGGGGGGGGCTAGGACTC
Organism: Nicotiana attenuata; assembly: GCF_001879085.1. Classification (NCBI taxonomy): domain Eukaryota; kingdom Viridiplantae; phylum Streptophyta; class Magnoliopsida; order Solanales; family Solanaceae; genus Nicotiana; species Nicotiana attenuata. Next base: position 46,620,198 of record NC_031996.1, read on the forward strand.
CAAAAGGCTAGTATCAAGAACAAAGCTTCCCTCACAAATCTTGCATGGAGGACCTATAAGAATACCAATACTCTATGGGCTAGAGTTCTAATTCACAAACGCTGCAACATGTCTACAATGCTAGGTCAGTTAGGGCCTTTAGATACCCTAGACAACCAAAATCTCCAATCTGGCAGGGCATCCTAAAGGGCTGGGAAATATGCAATAAAGCAAGTTGATGGGTAGTCCACAAAGCAAATAGGGTCATCTTCTTAAATGATACATGGAACCCAAATCATCCAGCAATTAGACAGATGATTGAGAGCCCATTAATCCAAAATGACCTAAATGCTAAGGTTAGCTCAATCCACAACCTGGGAACTTGGGACACATCAGATTTGTCCATTACCCTACCTTCAAGTATCATGAACTTGTTGAACTCTGTGTTTATTCCCCCTATTACAACTAAGGATGACAACCTTATATGGAACTTGACTCCTAATGGCCAGTTCTCGAATAGTTCTGCTTACTCATTCCTAAGCAGGACTGCCACCAGCCTCCATTCTGGTGATGAAGGCTCATTTAAATGGATCTAGAAGCTGCAAGCCCCCAACAAAATCAAGCACTTAATATGGCTTCTCGCCCATAAAAGGCTCCCAACTAGGAGCTCCACGCTATAGGGATCAACTGTGACCCACAATGTCCTTATTGTAACAATGGACAGGAAACCATTGCCCATATCTTCTTTGACTGCCCTAATGTTGTCCATTTCTAGAATGGAATTCTACCAAAATCTTCAAGGAATGGTTCACAACATGATCCACCTTTCAATGCCCATCAGTGTCAATCAACATGGAACTCTATAAAAAATGTCCCCTTCAACAACTATATCCTTTGGGACAAGCTCATTCCCTTTTGCTTGTGGCACATTTGGTTAACCAGAAACTTTATTCAATAATAAGAAGGAACACATCAATGCCACAAACACAATCTCAAAAGCAACTGAATACCTTATGCTTACAAAAAATGACTCAACAAAGGTAACGCATTATATCTCGTTAAAATGGGAGCCCCCAACAAGAGGTTTTTACAAGCTGAATACAAATGGAGCAGCAAAGGGAAACCCAGGAATATGAGGATTAGAATGAGTATTCCGAAACCACAATGGCGACTAGATACTAGGTTACATGGACAATATTCCTCACACAACAAACACTAGGGCAGAAGTACAGGCTCTCATACGGGGTCTGCAACTAGCGGAGCAAAACAACTTGACCCCCTGGAAATAAACACTGATTCAGCTGAAACCATCAATATGCTTTTGAATGGAAGTCTGATTTATGATCCTCTAATTTGTGAATGCAGGTCAATCATCCACAGGATGGATAACGTGGTAGTGATGCACATCTATCGGGAGCAGAACAGAGTAGCTGATGCATTGGCAAAGGAAGTGTTGATACCCAATTTTTTTCTATATATTTTTATATGCAAAATACCTTTTAAAATAACATGTATATACGTATATAAGTATGTCCCTAAGTCCTATTATTTTCTCAATTTTTTTAAAGATTTTAAAATTAATTTACCGCCCTAATTTATCAAGAAAAAACCCAATAAGTGTTCCCAAAATTGGTATTTTGGTAATTCATTATTGGATTCTCATATTTATACTAAAATATAACTAGTATGATTTTTGCACTTTTTTTTGCAAATTTATTTAGTATTTTAAAGCTAAATTGCATATAATTGCAACATTAGCCTATTTTAAGATTTAATTGCGTTTATAATTACAAATTGACTCAAATATTTTTAATTTAATATTTATATATTATTAATTAATTTAGTACCTTTAATTTATTTTCAAAAATTATTTTACTATTTTTTATAAAATAAATAAGGGAAAGTGGCTATTTAAAATCTAGCCAAAATTCATTTTGATTGTAGCCTAAATTCTACCCCAATTAAACCCAATTGAACCCCGACCCAATTTCAGTTTAAACCGACCCAGACCCAATTTCATTAAACCGCTCCACTTACCCGTTTTAATCCAGGTCGTTGATCACTCAGATCAACGGCCAGTACTCGCCCTTTCCTTAATTAATTCCAAACGACCCCAAACCCTTTTCATTTGTGACCAAACGCCGCCTCTGAACCCTTCCCATTCTCTTAAGCTCTCTCGAAGCTTCTCAAACCCTAGCCGCCTCCCACCACTTCTACCCTAAAGCCACCGGAATCCATGGCTTCCAAGGCCATCGGAACCCTACACCAGCCTCCTATGACTCCCACACGCCTGATTTCTGAAGATTTGAGGCCTGACCACGAAGAAGCTTAGTCTAGGCTTCGTTTGGTTCAAGATCTATGGCCATCTCCGGCTTGCTCCGGCGAGCCATGCCTGTTTCGAGCCTGGTTTTGACTTCTCCGGCTTAGATCAGTGACTTTTCCAAGCCTTTCTTAGTACTGGGTTTCTTCTGAAACCCTAACCCTTCGAGGTTTCTCTGATTCCTTTAGATTTGTTCCAGATCCATGCTTTCCTTAAGATTCTAAACGATTTTCCTGACTATTCTTTCAAAAAACTACTTTCAAAATCTTTCTTTTCTGATCTAGGGTTTTTCTGAAAGTATTTAAATGTTTCTCTGACTTTCTCTTTTTCTTTTTGGGTTTCTTTTTTAAATTATTATTTATTTGGATTGGGTATTATTGCAAACGATTGAGAATATCCTTTGAAATTTTTAACTCAATTATGACGGTATTTGGTGAAGGTTAGAGTTGATTTTGGTTGGACTTTCAGATTGAAAGTGAAGAGGAAGAAGAGCACATGGCATACAAAATACATACAAATACATTTGAAGGTTGTATTTCCAAGATTGTATTAAAATTGTATGAAATTTACATAAAATTTGTATTTAAGTTGTATTATGTTGTGGTTGTATTTTTTGTATGAATGTTGCATTAAAGTGGTAAATAAGTTGCATATTATATGAATCCCTATATGAAATTAATATTTAAGTTATAAATATTTTCTTTTACATATAGTTGTATATATGTATCAAAATTGTATTAAAGTTCTGTTATGTTGTATGACAATTGTATTTCAGTTGTATTTCAAATTATGAGATAGATCTTTCAAAGAACAAGGTCTTTTTCGAATAAGCAAGTTCATTTGGAACTCTACAGGTCCACTATTTTTCCTATTCAAAGATCAACCACTTGGCTTTGTGTTTCCATATTAGAGTTATTTGCATATGTAGAGATATCAAAGGGGCTTCCCAAACAGATTCTCCTATATATATAAATTCTGCTTTATCAAAGAATACACGGATTATCCAATTGAAAATGATAACAAAATGCATAAGTCACTAGAAGAAGTTCTAAAAAATATACTCATGGTATACCACCTAATTACTGTATTTCCTTTATGGGGAAGAAAAAAAATTTCGTATGAATATTTTATGAAAGTTATAACTGAACTGTATTCTGCATGAATTTTATATTTAAGTTATATGTTACTTCCTCCGATCCACAATAATTGATTCTTTTATTATTTTCACGTAGATTAAGAAATTTACCTTTTCACATTAATTAATAATAAAATTGACCATATTAATCTTTATTATCTCTTCACATTATTTTATTTTATTTTATATTTGACATAATGTCATTTTAATATTTGGGATGTGATTATTATCAGGGGCGGACCTAGGTAGGATCAAGGGTGTTCAACTGAATCTGCTTCGCCCAAAAAAAGTACTATTTACATGTATAAACTCATTTAGAATTTTGTATATAAAGAAAAATAATTGGTACAATAATGAAGCATAGCCTGGTGGTAGTGCGGGTCCAGTAGTAATCGATGGTTTTGAGTTCAAATCTCTGCCATATCATTTGTTTTTATTTGTTACATTTTATATATTTATAGTTTTTAAATAGTACTTCTTTACTTAGTTTAAATTATTTTGTAATTTATAAAGTTGTTCTTCTTCTTCTTTGTTATTTGTTATTTGTTATACATGAAGGTAGATAAGTTGTTTTTATTTACTTATTTATTGTTTAAGTTTTAAATTGTTTATTTGTTTTGTTTACATTTTATTTATGGTGTTTCAAAATTGCTACTTGTTACTTAATTAACTAATTATAAGACTAAAACATATAAATTAACATCGAACACGAGCGGAAACTTTTTAAGTCTTATAAAAAAATTGATATATTTGTTTTCTTTTGTGTTAGCACTTGTTTTCTTTCTTTATTTTCCTTTATGCCTTGTCTATGTACAGAAATGCAAGATCCCTGTTATTTTTTTTAATTATTTATAACTTATAAGTAGGTAAATTTTAATATATTTTATTTGTTTTTAAATTGCTTACCACCTCAAACGATATTTTTAGGGGTAGTATGGGGATAGAAAAAAAACATCATTTCTTATTGTCGATTGTCATTGCGGTTTTAATGTTTACTTAAACTCGCTTAAATAAAATTTTAGGTCTGTCACTGATTATTATCAACTCCCACTAAACATTGAATGAAGCAACTGGCAGACGAAGCAACCGGCAGATCATTGAAAACTTTGCGAGCCCGGAACACTATTTACTCCTAACACATACTCCAACACTATTTACTCCAAAGACAATGTAGAAAAAAATAATTAATTCATTCTTGAAATATGAAGAAAAAAAATCAGATATTTTGGACCACAAAAAAAAAATCAAAAAATCACTTACTATGGACTGAAGGGAGTATTGTAAATGTATCAAATTTGTATCAAATTTGTACGACAATAATAGCAACTCATATGTCAATGATGCTCATGGAGTCATGGTATTAGAATGCTTTGGATGGTATTAGAATGCTCATGGAGTCATGGTATTAAATAAGTTTGTATTACTTTGATCCCTTAAAATAAACCGAGCCTATCGGCAAAACCATTAATGGACCGAGTAATTGAAAGAGAAGATCACCTTCTCTATTAGAACTAAACAAAGATAACGATGGAATGGAAAATGGAAGAAAATAAATAAAATAGATATACATATCAAGTATTACTTAATATTTTTTGTTGGTTAGACTACTCTTTCTGTATGGCTGCTCCCGACCAAGAGGTTCTTCAGCCGAAATCGTATACACGTCTGAATTATAAGGATCAAAACAACGCCTACATAATATCTGTTATAAAACAATAAAAGAACAAGAGCAATATTGCAGAGAAAGAGACAATAAAACAATAAAAGAACAAGAGCAATATTGCAGAGAAAGAGACAGAGGAAATTCTTATTGAATTTTGGGATGAATTACAATAGAATAGAATCCTCTATTTATAGGGAGAGGGTGACTTAGCCACCAAGCAATGAACCCTAGAATCTCTCTAAATATAGACATTCACCATAAATAAAATTCTATTTATAACACTCCCCTTTGAATGTCTATTCAACAGATAATGTGCCTCGTTAAAACCTTAACTAAAATAAAACCCAGTGGTAAAAAAAATCTAGAGAAGGAAAAAGAGTACACATATCTAACAATACGCCTTTTGGTTGCCTCGTTAAAAACCTTGCAAGGAAAACCCAGTGGGACAAAACCTTATAAGGGAAAAAGAGTACAACGCGTATTAACTCCCCCTGATGAGAGCATCAATTCACATCCTTAAGCATTTGCATTCCAATCTTGTGCACCATCTTCAAAAGATCTTTGGTAGAGATTTGATGAACAAATCAGCCATATTAACTTGAATGAATATATTGCACCTTGAAATTATCATTCTTGATAGAGATGAATTATCTTCATATGATCTTGTTGGAACGTTAGTTCAATATCTTCACATAGAGGTGAAAACTCTTGCTATAATATTATCATGCATATAGTTATAGCAAGATACATTTGTGCACAAATTGCACTGAGGAAGTGGTACTTCAAGATCAAGAATTGTATATGCTTCAAGCAACTTAAATCCTTAATGGATTGTCATATAAGTCATATAATAGACTTTAGATGCATATCAAGTTTTCATGTCATGCTAGACATATAAGATATCGAAAACTGATTGCACATACCATTGACTTTATACTTTGAAGTATTTGAACTACATGTTCAAAACTACATGGCTTTCATATGAAACCAATTCTATTTGAATTGTTTCTTCAGACTTAAGATCCT
>NC_031996.1:46626339-46632081 GCF_001879085.1 Nicotiana attenuata
ATATATATATATATATATATATATATATATATATATATATATATATATATATATATATATAGCGCTATCAAACATTTTATATCAGTTTCAACATTTTTAATAAAAACATAACATAGAGATCTCTTCATTCATATATTCAGGTACCTGAATCTCTCATGAGATTTTATGAAGTGTTATGTCATGTGATATTCTAGATCACTTGCCTCCTTATTATGATCATTTAAATCATTTGCTCATCTTCTTTATCAAGAAGTTTATTTGAAACCGATTTGTCTATACGCTTTAAGCGTACCATAGACTTTATCCTTCTAGGACTTAATATGAGCATTTGCAATGAGAATATAGTTACTTTCTTTGGGTCAGCAAATGCGTCTGGCATGCTTTGCAATATATTGCAAATGAATTATCCTTTTATGAACTTCAAGTTCATATTATTTTATTCGAGGATCTAAATGTATAAATGATAATTCATTCCATGTACTTTTCTCTCAATTGTTGTATCTTGTCTCCCCCTCATGTTAGAAAAACTAACTTGTTTCCTCAACTTTGAGAACCCATCTTTGTGCATTATGGTGTTAATCAAAATATACACCGCACATCAATAATAATAAGATGGAATTATTTGGTTCCTGACCATGAACCACTTGTGAGGGGAGAAAATAATATACTTTTGTATATAACGTATATCAAACTGATATACAAAACTTTGTTCTCATAAGCAATTGTTTAGCTATTAAGTGGAGGCACTCAATAAATTATTTCGCTAAACGAGCTGTGATGTAAACCAACTTATCAAGATAAACTATCTTGAATAGAAAATCTGGAAATTACGCTTTAAATTAAATTATTGAGCAAGTTACCTCGCAAAATACCATATTGCGGGTTATTAATAATCGCACATGTAACCATCTCATAGATGCATCTTATGTGGTTTACATGGCGGGTGAATGGGCTCATATTCACCTTTGATATTTCCAGCATTCATGGAATTCAATCCCAATTTAGTTGGTATATTAACTAATGAGAACAGGCAACATAAGAGAATTCGTAAAGAACTTTCTAGTTCTTTAATATTTACCCATGTGAATTCTCTTTTATTTTTGCACATCATACTTAAATTGATATGGCTAAACCAATTATGCCAACTGAATAAATTATCAATATTGATAAACTTCGGATTTACACCATGACGTGTGCAATTATCAATAAAATCCAAGTTTATTATGATATGGGTTTTTATATCAATAAACATCCACTTTATTGTGGTATTCTTTTATTTGTGTAGTGCAAACTGGAGAATAAAGCGGGTAGCTTTTCACATATATATTACCTCGCTACAAGTTGTAGTAATAGAAGATACTAAATCTTTCCTTTATTTATAGTCTCAATATAATCAATCGGTTTCGCGTATATTTTGGAAACTGAATAAGTTTCTTTGAAACTTACTACAACACAATACCTTATTGGTAATTAATTGTGTTTCTCCAAAATAGTAATAATTGGCTCTTCCAGAGCTCTCAGTTAATTTTGGTACTACCACATATTCATCATCAACATCATATGGTGAATATCTCTTTAAAAGAGAAAGTTATAATATGATTATGGTCAAAATTATATGCGAGATATGTTTCTTGCATTATTGTTGTCCTTTAATAATCACATTGCCAAAATATTTTGGCGTACAATAGGTACATGACCAATGACCATTCATGCCATAATAATGACATTGATTTCTTATATCATCTCAAACCTCCTTCTAGAGGTGAGTGTGGTATATTCGCTACCACTAGCATGTTCATATTCTTCCAAAAATGAATATGTATTAATAAATCACATGTTGTCACATTCACATCATGAATGGATCATAATCATCTATATGTGCTTTATAAAATCTCATGTAGAATCGATGACAAATATTAATTTCACAAAGTGAAGAATTATTTTGAGAATCCTTATTATTCTCATTATCACAATGATGACGATTATAATTTCGTCTATTGCCACGTCCACATCCATTGATACATTCATAGTGATAATTTTGTCTTCTTTCAGACTTATCACATACTGCTATCACATTCTCTTAAGGGAATGAGAATGGAGCAAATTCAATGGGACGAGTTTTCAATTCTTTGCCCACAATCATACATGAATTTGATCATGGCGAGGCATAGAAATTTTACCACTTCAGGTGGTTATAATTTCTTACAAACTCCAATAGAGTTATAATCAAACTTTGTTGTCTTTGCTTGTATTTAAAATCAAAGTATAGAATAAAAGAGAAAAATACGGTAAAATACTTACCTTAAATCCATAATTTAATCATGAAGGAAGTTCATGGAATAATTGACAATCATTATGCTCAATCCCAAAGCTTCTACTCAATTGGTTAGAGTCTCGTGCTGATAACGTGTTATAAAACAATAAAAGAACAAGAGCAATATTGCAGAGAAAGAGACAGAGGAAATTCTTATTGAATTTTGGGATGAATTACAATAGAATAGAACCCTCTATTTATAGGGAAAGGGTGACTTAGCCACCAAGCAATGAACCCTAGAATCTCTCTAAATATAGACATTCACCATAAATAAAATTCTATTTATAACAATATCACCAATTTAGTTTTTGGTTACCTTTGGAGTCTTTCATACTTTGCACAAATCCGGTGGAAGGAGGAGGAGATCGGAAATTTTAATGGGATGGGGGAAGAGAATGGGATGTATTAAAGTAGAGAGAGAAAAAAATAGTGTAACTGATTAGCGTATTTAGTGGCTTAGAGCTATGAGGTAATCAAAATTAAATATTTTGCTATAAACATTAAAAGGTATCTATAGAATATAATTTTTTTAAATGGTATTTATTTAAAACAAATAAAGTGTTAATCTTTGCTATAGGAGGTAAAAATTTCTAAAATATATATTACAATTTTTGGGCTACCGGATGATATATATTTGGGCCGATGAGCTATAAATGAATTTTGCTCAAAAATAAACCAAGCCTATCGTCAAAACCTTTAATGGACTTATGCACGTAACGGATCTTAATCCTTGTGCCAGGACTTTGTTACTGGACCATCCATTGTACTGGGCCTAGAAATGTGTTTATGTCCAGAAAATAATTTTCAAAATAAAGTTCATAGTATATGTTATAATTAGGGAAAATTCAAGGAATTTTAACCTCCTGTAGCAAAGGTTGACACCTTATTTATTTTGAATAAATACCCTTTTAAAAAATTATATTCCATAGCTACCTTTTAATTTTTATAGCCAAATATCTATTTATGGTTACCTCCTACCCTTAAGCCATAAAATACGCTTTGCATTATTTTTCTCTCTCATTCTTTCAGATTTTTCTCCACCCTCTCTCTCTCTCTCTCAACGCCAGTCTTTCTACATAAATACAACCATGATTCATCTCCATTGTCGAACGAAATTTTCATTGTCAGTGGCCTGGGGCTCTGAATCAATGTCGAAATCAAGCCCTAGAAAGAAATATAGAGGTTCGAAATCTGCTATTGAAAAGTAAATTGGGGCTGAACGAAAATGGTGGCTATGCTAAACAAATCCTCTTTTATTGGTGAAAAGAATTTAAAACCCGTAAAAAGAAAAAGATTAAACTCTCCCCTCTTTTTTACTAGTAGGAAAGTTGCCTTCTATTTCTCCACTTTCTCTCCATTAATGCCAATCCTCTTTCGTATCAATGTCGAAATCTGACATTGGATAAATTGGGGCTGACAATGGAGGTTCGAAACCTACTATCGACAAGTCGACATTAGGGTTATTCTTAAACAAAGACGACAGAGTTTGGGGCTGAGCAACTTGAAGAGTCTATTTACCTTTTTTTTCATTGTATTTCAATATATCTCGCTGTATTCTATGTATTTCATTGTATTCATTGTCTTTTTTTTTATTGTATTTTAATATATCTCGCTGTATTCCATGTATTTCATTGTATTCACTGTCTCGCTATATTTCATGAATGTATTCATATATTTTTTTAAATTAATATAATTTATGTATTCAGATGTATTTATGTATTCAGATTTATAATTGAGTTTGTTGAGTTATATTAGAAGTCTATTTGTGTTAATTGATTCACTTTCCGTTTAAAAACAGTTGAGTAGACCACGATTTACGCTATTTACGTTACTGCATTCAGAAATACATATCGTGAATACAGTCGAATACAATAATTACCTAGTTGTACTCCCCTGTTTCACGTCGAGTTTTGCTACTGTATTAATGAATACAGTAGCTTAAAATACATCGAATACACTCTAGCAAAACTGAAAACATAGCTATAGGAAGTAATATAATAAATGGTAGCTACAGCTAGCTAATAACCACTAAACAATAGTGGTTTGTGAAAATTTCTCAAAATTCAAACCATGTTTATCTTTATAGAACTAACCTCCCTCTTGGTTTGAGATATTATGCTTGCATTCCTTTTTAGAATTTTTTGTAACAAAACATTGTTATATTCCCAAAATGTCATTTTCTATTGCAATTATTGATACTATGTTTTTTCCAAGCAGAATACCACTTGGATCAGGATATGGCCAGCCACATGTGCAGTATGAACCTTTGCAATTGTGGTTAGATGAATTCCCCGTATTCTCAACATCTTCGCTTCATCAGCAACCTAAGATCATTAACATAATCATATAAAGGAAAATGCAAGTCTTAGATTAGTAATACCTCATGAGTCATGACCAGTGGCGGAGCCAGGATCTTCACGAAGAGGGTTCAAAAAAAAATTGTAGCTAGTGGGAATTGAACCCATGACCTTATGTAAATTTTGAACCCCCTTGACCACTAAGCTACACTTTTGAATTGTGTTAAGGGTGTTCAAAACTTAATATATAAAGGTAAAAAACAGATTTTGCCTTATAGATCCAGTGTGATAATCCGCCCCTGGTCATGACCATAATGGCAAGAAATGATACAAGATTTGCAAACCCCGGCGTTCCCATCTGGTGTGCATGTCAAACAAGAGAAAATAGCTTGTCTCTTAGTATAACCTTAGAGAAATGCGAAGCCAAACACATGCATCTCCAAAGCGAAGCCACAATCTAAAGATAATACAAAATTTATCTAACATGTATTGATTAGGACAAAAAAAGGACATCCCGGTGCACTAAGCTCCCGCTATACGCGGGGTCCGGGGAAGGGCCGGACCACAAGGGGTCTATCGTACGCAGCTTTACCCTGCATTTCTGCAAGAGGCTGTTTCCACGGCTCGAACCCATAACCTCCTGATCACATGGCAACAACTTTACCAGTTAGGACACGTTTTAAATTTAGCATCCATTATACAACTATAACAGTAGTAATCTCAAACACAATTTTCCTTACTAGGACATATGGATCTAAGGTCTCAAAAAAGTACGAAAGCATTTGACCATCATAAAGTATATACAATATATTTCCCATGCAAAAGAAGCTATCCAGCTAGCACTGAAAGAGGTCAATTCCGAAACATCATGCTTGTCATGAGCCTAAATCAGGAAAACACTTTCACCTGTAAAATGAGACTAACAGATCTGTAAGGTTTGGAGCTAGTTAGAAGTTAGTAGGTTTTTGTAACTCAACAATTAGGCCATTCCATTCTTCTCCCTGTAAATTCACTTGATCATATCAATGCTAATACTATGTGCTCTATTCAAACCATTGATTGAATTAATCTGATCAGCCATATGCTTAAATTTCACTAATCATAAATGGTTTTGGGGTGGGGTGGGGGGTT
>NC_031996.1:46632101-46653784 GCF_001879085.1 Nicotiana attenuata
GGGGGTGCTAGCACTAGAGGTCAAAGGTTTCTAACCAAAACTCATTTTTGATAACCGAGAAGTCCCCGAGGCAAGTGGCTTACGGTTTGAAACTAGGTGAATAATGGGCCTCCCGCTCTATCCTTCTCCACTTAAATACAGGGCTTTTGCATGCGGAGGAGTTCTAACTTATGATATGCGCCTAACCCATATATCACAAGTTGTGCTCTTACCACTAGACAAAGCTTTGGCCCCTAGGTATCTTCTTCAATTCAAAAACAAAATCTCTAAACCCAAATCCCAAAGAAACTCCATTGTCCGCTTTAAAGGTCAATATCTATAACTTATTATATACGAAAATCCAAAAATCTCATCTAGAGCAAATCCTCAATGTTCTTAGCAAATCCTCTTTTCAGATAAATCACCACTAGAATTTGCTTATGAGTTAGATGTCCTTGAAATAGACATCCTTAGACTTCACTAAACTTCCCACATCACTTTCATTCTTCACCAGCTTTGACATTCAACATTTTCAATACCTCAAAGATGCCACTGTTTAAGCCTTTCTTGCCAAGTTCTTTTTCCTTCAGGGCGTAAAGTTATTTTTTCCCAATGAGGTATTTGAGTTCCACCTTGCTAGGGGTTTCTTTCAAAACCCTTGTCGCAAAGACTTCACTGCCAACATTGTTGCTTCGGCATGTCTAGAGGCCACTGAATTTGATCTCCATTTGCCAAGAATAGCATATGGATAATGGTACAAAGAGATCCTTTTCTGATATTTCAAGGAAACTTGAAACAGCATCAAATTACTCCATGCAAGCATTATTTGCAACTTTTAATCTCTTAGCTTAATCCCTCTGTCATGCAGTTACATGTTTCAGTTCCCCCTATATCCCCAAGTTCTTCCTAACATTATTTATCTCAATCGTTAGAGAAAATGTCTGCTTTTAGAGAGCAGCATTTCTTTTCAAAGTTTTTATCAGTAGTTTATGTTGGAAATATAATTTTGAGTTCTTCAGAATCTGTGTTGGGCAATGTGGATAATTTTCTTGCTTTACCCTTTTGTATGCTCTAGATGGATAAATTTAAAAAAAATCTAGAATAGTCTTCTGCAATTTCTAGGTGATAAAATTTATCTAGAAATAGTTCTAGACTTCTCCTCTAGCACTATAAATAGTTCCCTTGGTGATCTTGTAATGTAGGAGTGGAGTTTCAATACATTCTGAAATGTGCTTAACGTCTATATCCTTATTCCGTCCTCTTTGTGTCTTATGATATTATGGAAGGCCAACTTTATATTCCAACAGTTTATCGGATGTATACCATTGACACATAACTTGTATAGACCCAAGATCTGAATAAGCAGTTGTGATGGGAGTCATAGGAGTAGCTCCAATAGGCTGTGCTCCTCCTACCTATGCCTACCTACTACTCATGGTATGCCAAAGCCGAGGGCAGGCATGCATGGATACCGTAAATGGCATAATACTAGGATACAACTTTTCCAAGAGATGGTTACAGAACTTTATGAAGATGTGGTGGCTGCAACTGCCATCTTCTTATGCATTTGCAAGTTCAATGTGCATAATTCCAAATTGCGACTGCTCTTGTGAGCAATCCATAAGATATTCTTTTGATTGAGTGCATCAGATATAGTGGAACTCAAACCCGCCATTTCTTTACCATTTCAATTTAGGTTTCGGCGTCAAAGAAGACGCTGTGGTTTAGGCAAACACAAAGGCTTTATTTTTTTTAAATAAAATTCCCAGTAGAGTCTGGGTTGTCATAGCATAAAATGGAATACACCAGAGGAGAATGGGGCCTTGCCTCAGTGACAAAAAATGTTTAGTGCAGTATTAAAATTATAATAAACTTGTTTCCATTAGTTCACATTTATATTAAATATGTTTAGATTAGTTCATATTAGTATGAGATGTATGAACAAGTGTAGACTAATGTGAACTTCATTATGAGATGTATGAACTAGTGTAGACTAATGTGAATTTAGTTAGTGTGTTTACATGAAGTTTAGGCTAGATACATGTAGGAGTTCTACTATAAATACCCATGTATGCTAGCCATTTGGAACAAGTCAAGTTGAATGAAAAATATCATTTCTTCTCCATTCTTAAAGTGAGTTGTGAGTGTTTGAGTGTTGTGTTGTCTTGCTCTCCCAAATTATTTTTCTCTTCAAAGTTATCTTTACATTCCCAAGAAAAATGACCAAATTTATGACAAGTATAACATTCAATATTTGATTTGTCATACCTTCCTTGATTTTGCCTCCATCCTTTCCCTCTTCCACGACCTCTTCTTGAATTAACGTCTTGGCCTTTATTTTCTCTACTTGAAGGTGGTTGACTACCTCCTCTTCCGCCTCTACCACGACCTCTTCCATTTCCACGGCCTCTTTGTTGCGAGCCACGCCTTTCATCTTTCTCTTTGAAAGAAAATTTTGCTTGCAACGCTTGTTCAACCGATTCTTCTTTCGGTTTCTTCAACTTCTCTTCATGTGCTTGCAAGGAACTCGAAAGCTCGTCTATGGTCATGGTGTCCAAGTCTTTGGACTCTTCAATGGCAACAACAATAAAATCAAATTTTGAAATTAAGGATCGTAGTATTTTTGCCACGACCCTATCGTCTTTCAACTCTTCACCATATCTTTTCATTTGATTGACAATAGCCAAAACTCTCGAAATATAATCCACAACATATTCATTTTCCTTCATATGCAATGATTCAAACTCTCCTCTTAAGGTTTGGAGGCGAACTTTTTTAACTTTGTCCAAACCTTTAAAAGAAGTTTGAAGAATATCCCATGCTTCCTTGGAGGTTGTTGCATTTGCAACCTTCTCGAACATCTTGTCATCCAAACCTTGATGGATGAGGATGAGTGCCTTTTGATCCTTCTTCTTTGAGGCAACGACATCTTCTGCTTCATCAACACCGGATTCTACTGGTTCCCAAACATCATAGGCACCAAGCAAGGCCTTCATTCGAATACACCAATTTCCATAGTTCTCTTTTGTAAGCATAGGAACTTGGAATGGTGTTCCGTTAGAATTCGTCATCTTTTCTCCAAGTTTGTTGTCTTCAACCACACCGGCTCTGATACCAAATGTTAGAAAAAAATAATAATTTGGGAGAGCAAGACAACACAACACTCAAACTCACAACTCACTTTAAGAATGGAGAAGAAATGATATTTTTCATTCAACTTGACTTGTTCCAAATGGCTAGCATACATGGGTATTTATAGTAGAACTCCTACATGAATCTAGCCTAAACTTCATGTAAACACACTAAGTTGAAAGACGATAGGGTCGTGGCAAAAATACTACGATCCTTAATTTCAAAATTTGATTTTATTGTTGTTGCCATTGAAGAGTCCAAAGACTTGGACACCATGACCATAGACGAGCTTTCGAGTTCCTTGCAAGCACATGAAGAGAAGTTGAAGAAACCGAAAGAAGAATGGGTTGAAGCAAGCTCCGCGGGCTTGGAATAGTAGAATTGATAAATATTTTCAAGCAAATGGTTTTTCAAAATGTCCACATGAACATGCACTTTATGTAAAAATTGCTAAAAATGGAGACATTTTACTTGTTTGCTTGTATGTAGATGACTTGATTTTTACAGGAAATAATCCTAAGATGTTTGAAGAATTCAAGGAAGCAATGGCTAGAGAATTTGAGATGACGGACATTGGATTAATGTCCTACTATCTTGGCATTCAAGTGCAACAACGGAAGGATGGGATTTTTATTTCTCAAGGAGAATATGCAAAGGAAATTCTCAAGAAGTTCGAGATGGATAATTGCAATCCCGTGAGCACCCCCGTTGAATGTGGAGTTAAAATATCCAAGCATGGAGATGGAGAAAATGTAAATCCCACATTTTTCAAGAGTCTTGTTGGAAGCTTAAGGTACTTGACATGCACAAGGCCGGATATTCTTTATGGTGTTGGACTTGTGAGCCGCTTTATGGAAGCTCCTACTACCTCCCATTTAAAGGTAGCAAAAAGAATACTTCGGTACATCAAAGATACACTTGATTATGGAATTCTTTATTCATCTTCTAAGGATTCTAAGTTTGTGGGATATTGTGATAGTGATTGGGCTGGTGATATTGATGATCGTAAAAGTACTACTGGGTTTGTTTTCTTTCTTGGAAATTCTGCATTTACATGGAATTCTAAAAAATAACCAATTGTTACTTTGTCAACTTGTGAGGCGGAGTATGTTGCAGCTTGCTCATGTGTTTGTCATGCAATTTGGTTAAGAAGTTTGTTGGAGGAACTTCACCAACCACAAAAGGATGCCACAAAGATTTTTGTTGACAACAAGTCGGCTATCGAGTTAGCCAAAAATCCTGTATTTCATGAAAGGAGCAAGCGTATAGATACAAGGTATCACTTTATTAGAGATTGTATATCTAATAAAGTTGTGGAGCTTGAGCATGTGAAGTCGCAAGATCAAATTGCGGATATTTTCACCAAGCCATTAAAGATTGAAGTTTTTCAAAAGCTAAGGATGGCGCTTGGAGTGATGAAACAAGTTTAAGGGGGGATGTTAAAATTATAATAAACTTGTTTCCATTAGTTCACATTTATATTAAATATGTTTAGGTTAGTTCATATTAGTATGAGATGTATGAACAAGTGTAGACTAATGTGAACTTCATTATGAGATGTATGAACTAGTGTAGACTAATGTGAATTTAGTTAGTGTGTTTACATGAAGTTTAGGCTAGATACATGTAGGAGTTCTACTATAAATACCCATGTATGCTAGCCATTTGGAACAAGTCAAGTTGAATGAAAAATATCATTTCTTCTCCATTCTTAAAGTGAGTTGTGAGTGTTTGAGTGTTGTGTTGTCTTGCTCTCCCAAATTATTTTTTTTTTCCAACAAGTATTACAGTAGAATACTATCACAATTACGAAATACGTAAGGACAATAACACAGGCTGTATTATCAATTATGCGCATTTTCCCGGGAGGGGCATGCCGAGATGCCTCTAACCAAATCTGGTGAGCCTAATTTCCCTATCGATGATGTGATTAATGCATCCCTACATGATGATTACTGGTCCAGCCTACACACAACTGTTGGGCCACCCGCGAGGACCTAGGTATCTTATTGACAAGAGTGGGTTGCTCTAGTGGTGAGCACCTTCCACTTCCAACCAAGAGGTTGTGAGTTCGAGTCACCCCGAGAGCAAGGTGAAGAGTTCTTGGAGGGAGGGATGCCGAGGGTCTATTGGAAACAACCTCTCTACCCCGGTGTATGGGTAAGACCTGCGTACACACTACCCTCCTCAGACCCCACTGGTGGGATTATACTGGGTTATTGTTGTTGTTGTTGTATGATCACCGCATAACTTGTTTAGATTTTTTTATTATGTTTTAGGTAACGTTTCTGTATTTTCCATTTTTGTTATTGCAGAGAAATGATGAGCAGGCTACTGGATTCATATTCACTGCAATTGTGTACCATCGTATTCACATTTTAACAAAAGAATTTGCAAATTTCATCATCATTTCATGTTTTGACACAAAGCTAGGAAACATGGCTGTCATATCTCTGCATAATATCATAACTCGCCATGTCAAATCATTAGTCATTAGAAGTTTGGTATGATTCAGCTTGAATAACCTGGGAATGAGGATTTTTTTTAAATAAGCAAAAATACCTGGTAATATAGCCTATTAACCAATAGGTGCAAAGTTTACACACAAAAAGAAATTATGCCGAACTACCTTTCCATTTTGATCAGTGTTAATAGCTAAATGTTAATCATAATTTTCGTTTCTTGTAAAGCTAGTCAAAGGCATCTATGCTGATTTGGGGTCTTTGAAAAATCTATAAGACCAATGAATTTTTTTTTTTTGATTTGCACCGGGTGTCCGAGTCTCTTAGAGCCCCGACTAATCCCGGAGGTGCACAGGCCCTCGGCAAGGAGTTTCCCGCAAGTGCACCACGGTTAATTCAGGTTTTACCCAGTCCGATGGCCCTCAGAAATTGTTTGCACCTAGTAGGTTTCGAACTTGAGACCTTGAAAGGGAGCAAACCCCAAGGCTCAAGTCAATTGCCACCAGGCCAACCCCTTAGGGTTCCAATGAATTTAACTGCTGACATTTCATTGAAGTCCAAAAGTTTCAATATATCACTCCATCTTTGCAATGCAAGTGCCTTGACAATGGTGCAACCAAATAACAGGACTCTTTGGTAATCTAGTAATATAGAAAGCAATGTAATAGAGCAAATTCGAGAATTATTTTATAATGGAATTGCAGTGTTCTTTAGTAGAGATGGATTCCTAACTACAAAATTCTTCCATTATTGCGTATGTATCTTGTTTTTTTTTAAAAGCCACTCTTGTATATCTATCTATCTTTAGATCTCATTTAGAATTGCCTCCTCAAAATAGATAAATCTGGGTTAAGTATGATAGTTAACTAACTTAAACTATAGAATTACCATATTGTTGTCTAGTAAGTTTAATTGAATGAGAGTACCTTGTTGATAAAAATTTCTCCTATATCATCAGAAAGCACTGAGTCTAACTGGGATTCTGGTGCCACAATCATCTCCTTCACCTGAAATCAAAAGGAAAAGAAGCAAGGTTTATTTAGCTATCATTAGATGTCATAATATTTTACTTCTCGTTCAGTGGAGCCCGTTCCCATATGTCATGTAGTTTAATTGCAAATGAAGCATCAGAAAGAAAATGTTTGATGAAGTACTTCCTAAGGAAAGGTAAGTGCGTCATAAATATAGCACCAAGGAGGTGCTGTCAAAAGTATTTACATACCAACCGAGAAACGAGATTACACCTCAACTCAAAATATAAGAACTATTGCTAGTATGGCTGAATTGAATACAAAGGATAGAGAAGGAGGGATGAGAAGCTTAGACCAGAAAAGGGGAATGAGAGGACACAGAATTCTTCTTCACACTACGTATGTCGTTCCTTGCTAACTCCTAGACCCTAGCCCCTTTTAACCAGTTCCCAATTTGCACCATTGATTTCTTTTCCAAGCCCACTAGCCTGGGTCCCAGATTAACCTGTGAAGACCTCCTGGCCCTGTTGCTTGTTCTCGGGCCAATAGCTATTTGTGTTACATCCTTGTTGGTATCTCATATTGGACTAGGGCTGATTCACAACAGATTCTATGAGATCTATAGCTGCCTCAGTATCATTGACAAGTCTTATTTATACCAACTAAAAATAAAGTAAGCAACTCAGTTGATCAGGAAATTTCTGTCTCCGAAGCATCTATAATTTCTCTCCCTTCAGGCTATCAATCATATACATGCAGGGACAGTTTGCTCCACTTTTTCTTTTTTGTCCTCCCTCTATTGCTCCAACATTTCAGCAGCTCACACATATGCTTTGGGATAATCCATTTAAGTCCTTCCATATTAAGAAACCATTGTCATAGCTGAGCGGTAATATGGCAATGCAAAAATATGTAATTAACACCGTCTGGCTTGCCTCTACATAAACAGCTTTTCAAACATAATTGACAGTTGTGTTAAACACGCCTTCGAGTTACCAACCAACAGAAAAATGCCACCTTATAAGGAGCATTTGATTCCATCAAGCACTTGTTCTCTGAATTATTTGCACAAAACTAATGCAAATAAACACGCCTATATAGAGCAGAGATTAGTTCACCCTACCTGCAAATTAGGCTACTTGCTAACAATCCAAGCTGGAAACTCTTACTACCCAAAGCCTAAAACTTTGTTAGCTTAGACTGCCTTTGAATACATTCCTTATTTTACTCGATGAGAGAACCAAAACTTCCCACCAATTGCTTGTTGGGCAGATGAACATTGTGGCCTCTCTTAAAGGTCTGACATTTTCTTTGAAGAATCTCACTCGTCTAATATGCAATACCATTTTTTTTAGACATTGGTGTCTAAGCCAGCTTGTTCGCACCTCGACTATTCCATCGGGTACCTGCTACCGCCCACCAGCACGGTACCTAGTAACTCTTCCCACCAAGGCTTGGAAAGATGGAACAAAATCACCTAGTGTTTTTGCCTCAGCTAAGATTTGAAACTGATCTTATGGTTCTACTCTCACTTCAAGGAACACTAGGTCACACCCTTGGGTGCGTCTAATACGCAATATCATTTGATAAACTGAAAAGAGATGCCGAAGTTAGGAGAGGAAGAGATGGAGGTGTTTTTAAGATAATTTAAGAAGTGACTTTTTTTAATATAGCACATACATGAGAAATAAGTAAAAGAAACGGAAGCTAGAATCTGAGAAATTAAGGATAATCATATACAAGAAACCTTAATATAGTTTTTCTTTAATAACATACTAGACATTGATAAGAAAATGTCTGCTTTCCTTTTTTTCAAATAGCTTTTGTGAAATTCACAAGTAGTTGAATTATCACTTTTTTCTAGTTATATGCATGAATACTTCTGCTTAAATTCATTAAGGGCTCGTTTTGTTCAATTGTGGGATAGACAAGGATATTCATCCTATGAGATTAGCTATCCCACCTTCTGGGATGACTAATCCCACCATCTTGGTATAAAATTTATCCGGGATTAACTGATACCCATAACTAAACATGGGATAAATACAATCCCAAATTCTATCCCAACATTAGTGTCCTTATCTGGCAATCCAATGACCCCTAAAGGTGTATACACTGCGTGTGGTGCCAGTTTTCCACCAAGTCAAATTACCTATTCAGGTTTGTGATTACATTTGATATATCCAGTGAAGATGAGATACCCTTATCTCAACCAGATATATAATTGCCAAGGAGCAGCTTTGCTAAATTTTCCTTCATCAGCTGAAAATCTAAATGGAAAAAGAAGAACAATAGGTTATAGATAGAGAAGAACTAGAAAATGTTGTGTGTTTTTTATGTAAGATATAATGTGGAATCTCCTTCACGTATAAATAACTTAATTAATCTACATGAATTACTTTGGAATACAAACAGGTGCCAGAAGTTGTAAAGTATGGCTTTTAGGCTTTTCAAATGAAAGAATGAGAGAAAAAATAACAAAAAAGAAGAAAAAGATAAATAGGATTCTTAGTTTATAGATGTGCTGCATCAGCATACTTAAGACCAAAATTATATAATATACTAGTAAATTTAAAGAGTTCGTTGAATATGAGTCGATTTTCCCATGTGTTATACTTGCAAAGTTGAAAATGATATAAATTCTGTACTGGAGTTCATTGATCCCGTGTGTAATTGAGGTAAAAAACCAGCCAATAACATCGCTAGACAATTCCTCCTTGGTGTTGTTAAAAAGATTAATTATCGAAAAGTTTCAGTCGGTTGTACCTCAATATAAAAGAATCAAAGCAACCAAGTCAATCAAATAAATGCGATAATGCAACTAAAGGCTAAACTGATAAAAAGCAAATATTAACATATAAGTAATTCTTATTGATCAGCTTTGCCAATGTAACAGATGCAAGTATAACGTCTTCTGATCTCGAGCACCGTAACATCAGCATATGAAATTATCAAGCAAAATATTTTACAGGTATATTGGTAGAAAATGGTCCTTCTTATGTGGGATATAAGTGTGTGCACAATAGCTGAAATTTACTAACTTGTTTACTATTGAACCTGGGATTAAACCTGCTTCAGCCTCCAACCTTTAGATAAGACACAGACAACTAAAATGACATGTTCGAAGGAGATAAATGTAGGGGGAATCAAATGAGAGAGTTAAAATTTGCAAACTAAATATTCCTTTTTTATTGTTATTCTGCAAATTAAATATCATAAGCCTCGATCATCTATTAAACACAACAAAAATCCACCAGCCAAGATTACAATGAAGGGGAATAACTAGATTAACTTAGCTTTAAACTGATAATACCATAAAAATAACAATTCAAAATAAACAATAAGTTGCAATCACGTTATTAGTGATGGCATAACCCAAGTTGGTGGGCAAATAAGACTTATTGACAATTCAGGATAAAACGATTCAATTTTTCCATCTTCTATATTGTATGCCCCCATATCTCTTCCAGCCCCTCCTTCCTCGATTCTACCAAATTCCAACCAATCATCAGTAAAATATATGCGATTAGGTTTGATTCCTGAAAACTTAGAAGAGTCAACGCAACTTGCTCCATTGCGGCCCAAAAATATTGATGAATCTCCCAAGGTTTTAATATCCTCTTCCTTGAATTTACCTTTGGTTATATCTAGTTCACAGATCTTAAATTTAAAGCTCTTAAAAGCACCGTTTGGATCCTCACCTATGCTCCTGATTGCATATCGAGTAACAAGTAATAATGCACCAGATAACTCAACTAGGTAGAACTGAACTGAAGGCAGCTTAAACATATCATCTTCAAGCTCAGCAAGCAAGCGTGTTTGTACACTTGGTTGAGCAATGCTACGCCCTGCAATATCATAAACCCATACTTCCCCACCGTAACTCACGGAATAAAATTGGCCTTTACAAAAAATCATATTGCAGACTCCACCATAAGTAACAACATCAATCTCCGTCCAATTAAGATCTCCGGGTCGCCAAAAAGCCAAACAAGAACCTCCTGCATAATAGTGCACCAACAACGCATAATCTGATGTAAGAGATGGATTTGCAGATAAGATAGCTTTGTCTATGCAGTGCCAACGTTTCCCTTCACGTGGTCTTTCGAGATAATCCAAACCATGAAAAGACAGTAAGTCTTTTCGGGAGGGAAGCTGTATTTTGATTTGAGAGAAAGGATGCAACAAGTTCATCTCCCCCGTATTATTTGCCACCGTGCAAAGCCATCCCTCCGATGGTAAACACTCTTGTCCTCTAGCTTCCGGGAGATATATGCGTAAAACTTTCTTCTTGGAAAGAGAGTAATATTCTCGATAATCATCATCTTTGGCACCCAACATAAGCAGTGGGACTTGGGGCGAAAGCACATCAAAATTATGCTTTGGGGCAGCAGTTCGCCATGAGGTACAAACGGCACCAAAAGCAATGAAATCTTCAATCACTTTAACACGCTTTGCAATCTCAGTAATCAGATCGATGGGACACTCTGCCCAGTTGGCCATAGTTTGAGGATGTGAGGCTTCTCTATTTCTAGGGCAAGGAAAAGAACCGCTTCCATAGCAAGACAAAAGAATCTAAGGACATTTATATAGGCGAGCAAGCAAATTCCTATATTGACATGGATTTGGAATACCAATGACAAACCCAAATTTTTTCTCATTTAGGAACTAGGATTTGGACTCGGCGTGCAAGTAAATTCCTATATTGACATGGATTTTGCGGGCGATGTGCATAAATAGCCACTAACAGCTCATGTCTTTATTTTAAAGCCAGTGTTTTAAATGTCTTTAGTCTTTAGCCACTGGTTTAATAAACTTTAACTGCCCGGACGAAAATACCCTTATGCTCATGTCCTTAACTTCAGAACTTCAGGACGACATGTCCTTAACTTTTGAACTTGAAACTCTAAGTTCAGGACTTCAAGACTACATGTCCTTAACTTTTTAACCTGTAACTCTAAGTTAAGGACTTCAGGATTACATGTCCTTAACTTTTGAACTTGGAACTCTAAGTTCAGGACTTCAAGGTTACACGTCCTTAACTTTTGAACTTGGAACTCAAACTTCAAGACCAAACGTCCTTAACTTTTGAACTTGTAAGTCAAAGTTAAGGACCTATTGTCCTTAACTTTTGAACGTATAACTGTAAGTTAAGGACTGTTTGTCCTTAACTTTTGAATGTGTAACTGTAAGTTAAGGACTGTCTGTCCTTAACTTTTGAACTTGGAAATCAAAGTTAAGGACCTATTGTCCTTAACTTTTGAACTTGTAACTGCTGTTTGTCCTTAACTTTTGAACTTGGAAATCAGAATTAAGTACCTATTGTCCTTAACTTTTGAACTTGTAACTGTAAGTTAAGGACTGCCTGTCCTTAACTTTTGGGCTTCTTAGCCTAAGTTCAGGACCTATTAGTTTGAGACGATTTTTCTTGTTTTAACATACTTATACTTTATGCCTAAATCATCTTGTTTTAACATACTTATACTTTATGCGTAAATCAAATTAAGAATGGTCAAACGAAATGGAACTAGTAGTATATGCCATTTGCAGTTTTTTTTCCAGAAACCTAGTATGTTCTCCGCCCAACCTTTGAGAAATAATACAAGTAGCACTGTAGCAGAGAGGGACGTGGGAATGCCTTTGGACCGTCCTCCATTCTTGGCCGTCAAATCTCCATTGTTTGTATAACCCTTGTGCTCCCACAAGCTTTATGGGACGTATCGTTATAGCATTGGCCGCTGGTTCACAAGTACAACAAGCAGACAGCAACCTCCCGATTCCTTTTCTGGGACCAGATCGCAAAATTTAACACTAATATAATGACGTTGACCTTGTTGAATTAGAAATCGCCATTGCAAGTAGGCGGGTGATTTTCAAAGTTACAAGGATTATCTATGAACACAGGCATGCATTGAACTGAGAGAGAGAAGCGTATGGGAAGAAAAGCAAGGGAAGGAAAGGGTAACTCAGTCTTTTCATATTAATTTAAATAGACTAGTGGCTAGTTTTGCTAAGCATTAAAAATGATGAATAAAAAGTAAATACCACTTTAAATAGTGGCTACCCCACACAATTTTTACGGATTTTGCCGATGACTAGCCCAAAAAATTCGGAACTAAGTTGGATTTGGACTGAACTAGTTGGATAAAGTTCACGATTAGCCATTTTTAGAGTACGTATTGAAAAAATAGCCGCAGGTTCAAAAGTTTGCAGATTATAACTATTTTTAAATCGAAAATCAAATTTGAACAAAATCACACAGACCAACTTTTTCTGCATTTTCTAAAATCGCATCAATAATCCTCCACTCTTTACATGGGCGGGTTATATCCCTGGGAAAGAAGAGATAAAGCAAATATACAAAGTAAAACTTACCAATCCAGATTCGTATCATCGCCCGTTCGTCGCCGTCGATTATTCCGGTGAAGCTTCCCAATCTTCGGCAACTAGAACCGCCGATGATAATCAACAACAGCTTCAATTTTTATATTAACAGCTTGTTTGGATGGTTGTTCCCGGTTGGATTGTATTGTATTGTTATCCCAAAACAATGTTTGTTTTGATTGTTTCATTAAAATCGGTTGTATTGTATTGTCCATTGTTCGGAACAATGAAAAGTCCCTTTTTTTAAACAACCGATTGGTGTGGTGGGATTGTTTCCTATTTTTCTTTCCAATTATGCCCTAACTTATTACTCCATAATTCTATTTTACCCTTTATCTTTTTTCTATTTTAGCTTCAAATCTCCAACTTATAACCTACTTTGTTTTTTTCCAGACCAATGTTAAAGGTGTTTTGTTGCCTCCTGTTTTATTTTTTCTCCTAATTTGCTTGTAACTCAATTCTAATTAGTTGTGCTTCTTTGTTTTGCCTTTTTTTGTCTCCCTCCTTTGTTCTACTTCCTTATTGTGTTTTGCCTTCTTCTGTTTTGTTTTTTAAAATTATTTTTATACATAATTTTGATAAATTTAATATTTAAACAATTGAGGGTATTTTAGTAAACTTATCAGTTACAGTACAGTACGATACAGTCAAACCAAACAACAAAATATTATTTAACAATAACAAACAGTACAATTTATTCAAACATTGTATTCATAAAATGATACGGTATAATACGATACAATACAATACAATACATTATAAAACGATAGGGAAAAATGATCCAAACAGAGTGTAAGGTTTGTTGATTATTTTGATTGAAATATGTTAATATTTGTTGAGGATTTGGTATTTGAAGGTAAGAATATTTGGGGACTTTAGAATTATCACATGACTCATTAATTATCCAACCTCAAAACATTGTGCGAATTTTCTAAATCAAAGAAGCATTGTCAGTCTGAGTTTCCAAATCATCACCAGTTACAGAGATGGATGCTCATTGTGGTGGAGTTTAAATTTCAGCTTACTGGAGTAACTTATATAATTTTGAACTCAAGCAAATTGTACGGGAGTTTTAAATTATAGAAAATATGAACTCTAAGGTAGTGTTCGGCCATACATTCCTAAATTTGTTTTGAAAATCTGATTTGGGTGAAGTTTGGTTTGAAGATGAAAAATGTGTTTGGACATCAGTTTTAAAACATATTTCTCAAATTTATTTGTTTCTGCTAAGTTAGTGTTTGGCCATAGATACCTCTAAATGTGTTTATTGTGATATATTAGAACAATATAAAAAGTTATTAAGTTTTGTACAAAATTTCCAATATGATTTTTTAAACTTTTAAATTTTTATCTTTCTTTAGTTTAGAACTTAAAGAAAAAATATAAAATTATATTTTAAAAAATGATGGGCCGGTCCGTGAGGCCCGCAGCCCAGATAGGGCTGGGTGGGTTGACTATTATAAGGCCCATCAAAATTGTAACACCCCGTACATTCGGACTAGGTGTGGATATGTTAAATGGGTATTAATTTGATATTTTAGACGTATGAAGTCCTATCGGGATGATTATGGTTGGAAATAGTGGTTTCAAAATCAAGATGGAAAGTGAGGTGCATAAGATTCGACAAAATCGACTAAGTTTGCAGAAGGTCCATTTTCCAGAAGTGTTTAGTAAATATGTGTAAGGAATTGGGGAAAACTCAAAGCATGAAAGTTGTAGGCCTTTGAAATAGCTTTCCAACAATATACTATGGAGCCCAAACGGATATATGTGCAAAAAGTTATGCGCGTTTTACAGAACACTACGCCATATGCGCGCCCACTAGCGCGAGACTAGCGCGCCCGCGCTAATGGGGTTTCATACTGGCCATTTAGCGCGGCCAGTAGCGCGGGTTGGGCCTCCAGGTGCGTGGGGGCGCTAGTGGGGGGTTATTTTAAGGCTCTACTTCGTCCCCCACACCCCCAAAACATAAAAACTTGCTCTAGAAAGTAAAGCTCTCAAAAAACTAACTCCTTAAGGGTCCTTCCACCACCCAAGGTAAGTTCTAATGGTGATTCTAAGTTAATTTTAATTTTCCAACATCTTATTAACATGGGTAAACCCTCCATATCATTAGACATTCGATGGGGACACCATTGTTGAGATAAGAAACCCTAGAACTCGAATTCAAGAAGATTGAACGTCAAAAAGGTAATATCTTCACCCTCTAATTGATTCTATCATTGAATTAATGGTTATAGACACTAGTTCATGAAATATGAGTTGATGGATTTGATAGAAAATCATGAACGGTTATAGGTTTGGGTTGTTGATTGTTAATTATTGGTTAAGAGTATTGTTTACCTTATGGGTGATAAAGAATAATGTTGATGATAACCATTTGAGACTTTAGAATTTATTTAGGAGCAAGGGAATGGGTTATTGTCACGACCCGGATTTCCCACCATCGGGATCGTGATGGCGCCTATTCGTGGTAGCTACGCAAGCCAACTTATTTACCTTTCATTAATGAATAAATCTGTTAACAATCCATAGCATCAATAAGAAATATGAAATTTAATAATAATAATAGCGGAAGTCTAATTTATAAGTCTGAATCAAAACGCGGAATAGTCAACAATAGCCTCTACCCAAGATTTGGTGTCACATTACTCACGAACCACTAAGAATAAACTAAATACAAAGGTCTGAAAGAAATATAACAGCTGTCTGTCTTGAAAACAATGAGGCAACAGTCAAAAGGAAAACATATAGAAGAGACGTCGGGCCTGCGGACGCCTGCAAGGCTACCTCAGTCTCGTGAATAGGAAAGTCTGCTCCCGAACTACCGCTGCTGCTGCTCCTCAAAACCTGGACCTGTGCAAAAATGCATAGAAGTGTAGCATCAGCACAACCGACCCCATGTGCTGGTAAGTGTCTAGCCTAACCCCGGCGAAGTAGTGACGAGGCTAGACTGGACATCACATAAACCTGTGCAATTATAAATATACAGCGGAAATCGAATACCAAGTAATTAACGACATGGGAGGGGAAACATGCTAAGGGGAGATACAATATTAACAGCAATCCAGAGTAACAACTAAAACAGCTTAGGTTCACAATGAACAAGGAATCAATACTCAATACAAACACATAGCCTCAATAACTGTTGCGGCGTGCAACCCGCACCATAATTACTATTGTTGCGGCGTGCAACCCGCTCCACAAATACCACTGTTGCGGCGTGCAACCCGACCCATATCATTTATCATGTATCATTGTTGTGGCGCGCAACCCGATCCTTACCTTTTACTGTTGCGGCGTGCAACCCGATCCTCACATTTTACTGTTGCGGCGTGTAACCCGATCCTCAATATCATTGTTGCGGCACGCAACCCGATCCTCAATATCATTTAACAGTCCGACTCCCCAAACAACAGTCACAATTAAGGGGCATAAAAAATATAAGTAAATATTTGACAAACATCCCGGCAAGGGAAAGAATCCAACAAGTTCAACCAAACGTCCCGGGAAGGGAATAATCAACAATGCTTTCTCTTTCTTACTTTTCTTATCTCCCGATATCACTGGAGCCCAAGCTCCAAGAAATTTCTTATCTCATATTCCGTCACAAACAACAATATAACGACCTCCCAGTAAGGGAACAAAACATCATCTCAAATATTCCGGCAAGGGGATTACTATATCCACATTAGTTCCAACATTTAACCACCACGGCTATAACCAACCTATTACCACAAATAACCATCTCAGCTATATCTAACCGATTACCTCACCTAACCACCCCATTGATAACTAGCCTATTACGTTACTTAACCACCTCAGCTATAACTATAGTCATCCCACGACACAAGGAAACATTAACCTAAGCGACCCTAGTATCCGTCAAGAACACAATGCAGGGGAAACACAACCCAACAATAGCCCGTCAAGAGGGCAACATAATGATCTCTTCTCTTCACAACTCGAGTAAATGCTCTAGAGGTTCAATTATCACTTGTGCTGTCACAATTCGTTCTACAACTGGAGCCGACGCTCCTCAATGAAACAAGTCATTTCATATACTTTCAATATTCATATCACAATTCGAGCCAATGCTCCTAGGAATCAAATTATCATATCACCATTCACATGTTATTCACAACTTATAGAAATACTCCAATAAACATGGAATTCACAATCAGTTCATGATAATCACATTATAAGGACTCACGGTCATGCTAGACACCAATGTATAGATACTCGTCACCATGCCTATACATCGTACTCGATCACATAGCAATTAGCAACAAGACTCGATTCCTATTCCCTCAAGCTAGGGTTAAACCAAACACTTACCTCAAAGCCTTGAAATCCACTTAATCCTCAACTATCGCTTTACCTCGCGGTTCCACCTCCAATTCGCTCGAATCTAATCACAAATTGCTCAATTACTTTAATAAACACTATATGAATCAATTTGAATGCATAAAAATGAGTTTTCCAAGTTTTTNCTCTCGCATTTGCGAGCAAAATTCTCGCATTTGCGACCTGTGCGTAATTGCCCAGACCTCGCAATTGCGACTGGAAGCTCGCATTTGCGAGCTCGCAATTGCGAGTCTCCCTTTCGCATTTGCGAAAACCACAGAAGCCAACATACCAGATTTTTAAAAAAATGAGAAATGCAATCCGATGCCTATCCAAAACTCACTCGAGCCCTCGGGGCTCTAAACCAATTATGCACACAACCTCAAAAACATCCTACGGACTTATCCGTGCGATCAAATCGCCAAAATAACATCATATACATCGAATCAAGCCTCAAAACTCATGATTTTTCATTATAACTTCATAAACTTCAAACTTTAGATATATAGGTCCGAAACACGTCAAACGACGTCCGATTTCGACCAAACTTCACAGAAAGCGCTTAAATAATATATAAGACTTGTACCGGGCGTCGGAACCAAAATACGAGCCCGATACCACAGCCTTTTAATAAATTTTCATTTCCATTTTCCTTAACAATTTTAGAAAAATAATTTAACAGAAAAATTCTTTCCTCGGGCTCTAGGCCTCAGAATTCGACTCCGGGCACATGCCCGAGTCCCATATTTTTCTACGGACCTTCCGGGACCGTCCAATCTCGGGTCCGGGTCCGTTTACCAAAAATGTCGACCAAAGTCAACTTTAATCATATTAATATCAAAATTCTTCAAATTTTTCACAGAATTCATATATTTCAACATAAAAGTTTTTCGGCTACGCGCCCGGACCGCGCACGCAAATCAAGGCAACTAAGAATGAGGTTTTCAAGGCCTTGAAAGCACGGAACGAATGAGAAAACAGGTGATGACCCTTTGGGTCGTCACATCCTCCACCTCTAAAACAACCGTTCGTCCTCGAACGGACAAAAGAAGAAGTACCTCAGTCAGGAAATAGATGTGGATAACGGCTCCGCATATCGGACTCGGACTCCCAGGTCGATGCCTCAGGGGGCTGACCTTTCCACTGAACATGAACAGAAGGAAAACTCCTAGACCTCAACTGACGAACCTGCCGGTCTAGAGTAGCTACCGGCTCCTCCTCATAAGATAAATCCTTGTCCAACTGGACAGTGCCGAAATCTAACACATGGGTAGGATCACCGTGATACCTCCGAAGCATAGACACATGGAAAACTGGATGCACGGCTGATAAGCTAGGTGGCAATGCAAGTCTATAAGCCACCTCTCCCACTCGATCAAGAACCTCAAACCGGCCAATGTGCCTAGGGCTAAGCTTGCCCTTCTTTCCAAATCTCATCACGCCCTTCATAGGCGACACCCGGAGCAATACCCGCTCACCAACCATGAAAGCTACATCTCGAACCTTACGATCTGCGTAGCTCTTTTGCCTAGACTGAGCTGAACGAAGTCTGTCCTGAATGACCTTGACCTTCTCCAAGGCCTCCTGAACTAAATCTGTACCTATCAACCGAGCCTCTCCCGGCTCGAACCATCCAATCGGAGACCGACACCGCCTACCATATAAGGCCTCATAAGGAGCCATCTGGATGCTCGACTGGTAGCTGTTATTGTAGGCAAACTCCGCTAAAGGCAAGAACTGATCCCATGGACCTCCAAAGTCAATAACACAAGCCCGGAGCATATCCTCCAAAATCTGAATAGTTCGCTCGGACTGACCGTCCGTCTGAGGATGGAACGCTGTGCTCAACTGAACCTGGGTACCTAACTCCTGCTGAACCGCTCTCCAGAAGCGCGAGGTAAACTGCGTACCCCGATCTGAAATGATAGATACCGGCACTCCATGAAAGCGAACAATCTCCCGAATATAAATCTCAGCTAACCTCTCGGATGAGTAGGAGACTGCCACAGGAATGAAATGTACTGACTTGGTCAGCCTATCAACAATGACCCAAATAACATCAAACTTCTTTCGAGTCAACAGAAGTCCAGTAATGAAATCCATGGTAATCCTCTCCCACCTCCACTCGGGGAGCTCAATCCTCTGAAACAAACCACCGGGTCTCTGATGCTCATACTTGACCTGCTGACAGTTCAGACACCGAGCCATATAAGCAACAATATCCTTCTTCATCCTACGCCACCAATAATGCTGCCGCAAGTCCTGATACATCTTCGCGGCGCCCGGGTGAATAGAATACCGAGAACTATGGGCCTCCGCTAAGATCAACTCTCGAATCCCATCAACATTAGGCACACAAACTCGCCCCTGCAATCTCAAAACACCATCATCATCTAAGGTCACCTTCGTGGCACCTCCACGCTGTACCGTGTCTTTCAGGACACACAAATGGGGATCATCAAATTGTCGATCACGGATACACTCCAATAGAGAAGAATGAGCGACCGTGCAAGCCAACACTCTGCTAGGCTCAGAAATATCTAATCTCACAAATCGGTTGGCCAAAGCCTGAACATCTAAAGCAAGCGGTCTCTGGTTGGCTGGAATATAAGCAAGACTACCCATGCTGGCGGACTTCCTACTCAATGCATCGGCCACTACATTGGCCTTACCCGGGTGATATAAGATAGTAACATCATAATATTTCAACAACTCCAACCACCTCCTCTGCCTCACATTCAGCTCCTTCTGCTTAAACAGATACTGAAGGCTCTTGTGATCCGTGTACACCTCACACGTCACACCATATAGATAATGCCTCCAAATCTTCAAAGCATGAACAACTGCTGCCGATTCTAGATCCATGAACCGGATAATTCTTCTCGTGGATCTTCAATTGTCTCGAAGCATAGGCAATAACTTTGCCATCCTGCATCAATACTGCTCCAAGCCCGATACGGGAAGCATCACAATAAACAGTCTAGGGCCCTGAACTTGTGGGCAGAACCAACACCGGTGCCGTAGTCAGAGCTGTCTTGAGCTTCTGAAAGCTCGCCTCACACTCATCCGACCATTTGAACTGGGCACCCTTCTGGGTCAATCTGGTCATCGGGGCTGCAATAGATGAAAATCCCTCCACGAACCGTCTGTAGTAGTCTGCCAACCCCAAGAAACTCCGGATCTCTGTAGCTGATGCTGGTCTAGGCCAATTCTTGACTGCCTCTATCTTCTTTGGGTCCACCTGAATACCCTCAGCTGATACAATATGACCCAGAAATGCAACCGAACTCAACCAGAACTCACACTTCGAAAACTTAGCATATAACTGACTATCCTTCAGAGTCTGAAGAACCACTCTGAGGTGCTGCTCGTGCTCTTCCTGGCTACGGGAGTACACCAGAATATCATCTATAAAGACTATCACGAACAAGTCTAGATAAGGCCTGAACACTCGGTTCATCAACTCCATAAATGCTGCTGGGGAATTGGTCAACCCAAATGACATGACTAAAAACTCATAGTGCCCACACCGAGTGCGGAATGCTGTCTTAGGGACATCAGACGCCCTAATCTTCAGTTGATGGTAGCCAGATCTCAAGTCTATCTTTGAGGACACCCTTGCTCCCTGGAGCTGGTCAAACAAATCATCAATCCTCGGCAGTGGATACTTGTTCTTTATCGTCACTTTGTTCAATTGCCGGTAATCAATACACATCCGCATCGAACCATCCTTCTTCTTCACAAATAACACCGGCGCACCCCAAGGAGAAACACTAGGCCTGATAAAACCCTTCTCTAGCAAATCCTGGCACTGGTCCTTTAACTCCTTTAACTCTGGCGGGGCCATACGATACGACGGAATAGAAATGGGCTGCGTGCCCGGAGCCAGATCAATACAGAAGTCAATAGAAGGAACCTCTGCGCTGGAGTCACGGACATATGCCAGATAAGCCAAGCACCCCTTCTCGACCATGCGTCGAGCCTTAGCATATGAAATAACTCTGCGAGTGGCATGACCTGAGGTCCCTCTCCACTCTAGTCGGGGAAATTCTGGCAAAGCCAAGGTCACGGTCTTGGCGTGACAATCTAAGATGGCATGATACGGGGACAACCAATCCATCCCCAATATGACGTCGAATTCCACCATATCTAAAGGCAGTAAATCAACACGGGTCTCAAAACCGTCAATAGCCACTTTACGTGAACAATGGACGCAATCCACCACAATAAAATACACTCACCGGCGTAGACACATAAACAAGGCACTCAAAGAATCACTGGGCATGACCCGATACGGCGCAAACTAAGACCGAAGCTTCTCTACCACAAGCCAGAACAGTACCTGCACCTCCACCTCTAATACCTTTACCTCCACTTCTCGCATCTCTACCTCCACTCTAATACCTTT
>NC_031996.1:46653884-46697045 GCF_001879085.1 Nicotiana attenuata
AAGTGCAAAGTGAAAGGGAATTCGGGGGGGACCATGACGACGGTGGTGGTCATACCTAGCTACAAAGTAGGCTGGCACGCCCCTGACCACCTGCTTGGTCAAACACATTAAGAGCAGACCCTTGAAGGTCAGACCAGAGTCTGGATAGTGATTAGGACACCGCCAGACCCAAGTCTAAAGCTCAACATCACATAAAGGTGGAAAGGGAATGGGAACTGATTGAGTTTGGGATTCAATGAATCCAATCCAGAATCATGGACAACAATATTAGAGTGTTGTCATGCCCCGAACCATAACTCACCTATAAAGCGGTATGAGGGTTTGGGATTCATAAAGTATCAAATTCATGACAAACAACTGACAGGATGCATACATAATTTAAATACTGAATTACAAAGGAAAAGGGGGGAACATGTTACAATATGCTAGAAACAAATGTCAACTAAAAGAATTGGACAGAAGTGGGCAGAAGTAAACACATTGTGGTGGAGACATGTAAACTAACTGAGACTACCAGTAGAGAAGCAAAAGAGCGCAGGAGAAAGTAGAGTAAACAAAGTCCACAGCAGCACAAGTAAAAGAGAGAGTGTTTTAGTGAGAGTGACTTGTGGACTCCGATTGCGTTCTGTGTTCATGTGTTCAAAGAAAAGGGAGGAGATATTTACAGCTTTGAAAATGTGTAGAGAAATAAGGTAACAAGTACAAATCTAACACAAATATGGCATGGTCATAAATCAGAATCAATTAGTATAAGACTCCCCTTTAATCAGGGAATTCTTATTCAAACGGATACTAACCGTATCCAAATAAGGAAAGGAGAACCAGCCTTGCAAGCAGAATGGCTGTTGCCATAAAAGAAACAGTAAAGTCATACAATAGGCAATTAAGTCTAGGTACAGGATTTGAAATTATTTTTGGAAAGATTCAGTGGGGCCAATCAAAGGAAAAGGAATCAATTAGACTTTGACAGGCTAGTAAAATCAGGATCTCAAGGAAGGAAAAGTTTTTTTGAAATCAATTTCGAGTTAAATAAATCACAGGAGGTACTCAGTATATAATGCATGCACAAATAGCAGACATGTGAGGCTAAGTTATGGCAAAAGAAACATCATGCAGCAATAGCATAGAGCAGACATTCAAAGCATGTTAGTTAGGCTTCAAGGTGCAATAGAGAGAGAAGGAGTCGAAAACATGCAGAGAGTCGAGTGAGAATCACAAGCGTAGAACATATAGAGAAAAAAATGTTGAAACAAGGCATCAAGTTGAATAATTTCAAACATACAAGCATGCACAAACAACCTCACAGGACTTTGAATAGCCTCCCAAAGAGACTGGGGTTTTCAAATCAGTTGAGTTTAGAGACGATGAACAGGTGAAACAACAAGCAATTTCAGAGTCCCAAGTGAAACCCTTAAAAATTAGGGTTTTCAGTAAACCAAACTGATAGGCTCATGAACTCGAATAAATTCCCAAAATTAGGGTTTTTAACATCAAACAAACCTAGAGATGATCAGCGTATGAATCGAATGAAACCTTAACAAACAGACTCAAACAGTCACAAAATTAGGATTTTTAACATGCTTACTCAGATAAGGAAAACAAACAAACAAAGTCAGAAACATGCCAAGAATAAGAGAGGAACTTCGAAATAACTTAACCTAAAACCATAGTTAGAAGAACATAGAGTTTTGAAAGAAAAAAATTGGGGAAACTTTGAGAAACATGCTCATAACGTTCAAACACATATAGATCTTGGAGAAGATCTAAGAAATAAATAGAAGGAACTTTAGAGCTAGGGTTTCATAAGAAACCCAGGCGATGAGAAAGGCTTTGAAAACTCCAGATCTAGGCAGGATAGTCGAAGATCGAGCTCGAATGGCCATGGCTGGCCGGAAAAAGGTTGAAGGCGACCAGAGAACAGCCATCGAGCAACGGCTTGGTCGATACCCCTTCAAGATCTGGTCATAGGACCTCAGAGATGAGCGCATAGAAGCCATGGGAGGCCGGTATAGGCCTCCGATGAGTCTGGGGAGCCATGGATTAGGGTTTCGGTGAGAGGCGGCGGCTAGGGTTTGAGGTGAGTTGAGAGAGAGTTGAGAAAAGAGGAGGATTCAGAGGCGGGGTATTGTGAGGAATGGGGTAGGGTTCGAGGTCGTTTGAAATTAAAAAGGGAAAGGGGAGGTCTGGGCCGTTGATCAAAAATGATCAACGGCTCAGATTAAAAGAAAGCGGGCGGGTTTGATTTAATAGGTACTGAGTCGGGTTGATTGGTTATTTGGGCTGGGGTGATTTGGGCTCAAATTGGGGCTGAATTGTTATCAATTTGGCTATAATTGAAATGCATTAGGGCCAAATCGTAAATAGCCAATTTTCCCTTTTTAATTTTTTATAAAATAGTAACACAATTTTAAAAGTAAACTAAGAGTACTGGGTAAATAAATATTGTGTAAATATTAATTTAAAAATGCTAGGATTAATTCATTATTATAAAATGCTAAAAATTACAAGATAGGCTATGATTGCAATTATATGCAATTTAGCTTTAAAAATACCAAATGAATTTGTAAAAAAATATGCAAAAATTACCTTACTTATATTTTGGTGTAAACATGAGAATGAAATAAGTTACTCACCAAAAATGATAATTTGGGAATAATTTTGGATTTTTGTGGTATTAAAACAGGCAATAAATTGGTTTAAAAATCATGAAAAATACCAAAACTCATGGGTGTGCTTATATATGAACACATATGCTATTTTGGAAGTATTTTGGGTACAACAATACATAGGAAAAAATTGGGTATCAACAACGGCCTCGCCCTCGCCCTCTGCCCCTAGCGGGAGCTGCCTGGGGCTCGGACTGCTGATCGGTAGATGAAGAAGCGCGTGTTCTCGCCATTTGCGAAAGAACAGAGTGGAAATCCAATTAGCATTGAGAAACAGAACCGCACGACTAGAAAGAACAAATGTGAAACTTTTTCTAACTCTGTAGCCTCTGGGGGATAAATACAGACGTCTCCGTACCGATCCCTCAGACTCTACAAGGTTTGTCCGTGAGTTGTGAGACCTATGTAACCTAGTGCTCTGATACCAACTTGTCACAACCCGGATTTTTCACCCTCGGGGGTCGTGATGGCGCCTACTCGTAGTAGCTACTCAAGCCATTTTGATTACTTTTCCATTAATAAACAATTCTTTTTAACAATTTATGACAACAATATAAAACAGCAAAACTGATTAATAACGGAAGTCTTAATTATAGAAACTGAATAAAATACGGAGTAGTCAATATAAGCCTCTACCCAAGACTGGTGTCACATTACTCACGAACTGCTAAGAGTTTACTAAATACAAGGTCTGAAAGAAACATAAATCTGTTTATCCCAAATACAAAGAGATGACAGTCTAATATAAAGATAGAAGGGAGACGCCGGGCCTGCGGACGCCTGCAAGGCTACCTCGGGTCTCTCCGGACTGAAGATATGCTCTCGAACTAAAGCTGCTGCTGCTGCTGCTCGAAACCTGGACCTGTGCAAAAATGAACAGAGTGTAGCATCAGCACAACCGACCCCATGTGCTAGTAAGTGTCTAGCCTAACCCCGGCGAAGTAGTGGCGAGGCTAGACCAGACTACCACATAAACCTGTGCAATTTCATATATATATATATATATATATATATATATATATATATATATATATGGGAGGGGAACATGCTGTGGGGAGTATAATAAATTCCAAATAAGAGTCGTCCAATAATATGGAATACAGCACAACTCAATAGTACGTAATGAAACAGAATTCAACCAGTGCACGGCATCACCCTTCGTGCTTTTACTCTCGTCCTCACCAAGCAATAACATGTGCACGGCATCACCCTTCGTGCTTTTACTCTCATTCCTCACATATATCAATAGAATCGGCACGGAATGGTACATCCTGCGGCACGGCATCACCCTTCGTGCTTTAACACTCTTTCTCATAATAAGCAACAATGCACGGCATCACCCTTCGTGCTTTACACTCTTTCCTTACCATAAACAAATAGTGCACGGCATCACCCTTCGTGCTTTAACACTCTTCCTCACCCAATCAACAATCACAAACAAGGGCAAGGGAAATAAATAAACAATAATGGAAATCCCGGCAAGGGAACACAAACAACAATTAAAAACCCGGCAAGGGTACAATATCAATAACCAACAACGTCCCGGCAAGGGAATGAATCATTAACTCTTTTATTTCTTTCACTTTCATCTCATAGTTGACATTATCGCTTGAGCCAATGCTCCAAAGAGTTACTTATCTCATATACCTTCACAGTTTGTATTTCAACCTGAGCCAATACTTCACTAAGTTTCAAGATCACGATTTCTTTTACAAGGTCTTTACAACATATAGAAGTCATCATTTAAGCATGGAAGGCATAGCAACAACCAAACTATTCGCAAATAAGGACTCACGGTCATGCTAGACACCAATGTATAGATACTCGTCACCATGCCTATACATCGTTCTCGACAATTAGCAAGTTACAAATAAGACTCAACTCCTATTCCCTCAAGCTAGGGTTAAACCAAACACTTACCTCGATGCCTTGGACTCAAGTCAAGCCTCAACTATGGCTTTACCCCGTAATTCCACCTCCAATCCGCTCGAATCTAACCACAAATTACTTAATTACGTTATTAAACGCTGAATGAATCAATTTGAATGCATAAAAACTGAATTTCCCCAAAGTTTTTCCCAAAAATTCCAAAATTTCCCCCGTGCCCNCCAAAAGCATGGCTTGCAAGAGAGGGGCAGAACTTATAGCTAAGAGTAAGTGCAAAGTGAAAGGGAATTGGGGGGCCATGACAGGTGGTGGTCATACCTAGCTACAAAGTAGGCTGGCACGCCCCTGACCACCTGCTTGGTCAAACACATTAAGAGCAGACCCTTGAAGGTCAGACCAGAGTCTGGACAGTGATTAGGACACTGCCAGACCCAAGTCTAAAGCTCAACAACACATAAAGGGGGAAAGGGAATGGGAACTGATTGAGTTTGGGATTCAAAGAATCCAATCCAGAATCATGGACAACAATATTAGAGTGTTGTCATGCCCCGAACCATAACTCACCTATAAAGGGGTATGAGGGTTTAGGATTCATAAAGTATCAAATTCATGACAAACAACTGACAGGATGCATACATAATTTAAATACTGAATTACAAAGGAAAAGGGGGGGAACATGTTACAATATGCTAGAAACAAATGTCAACTAAAAGAATTGGACAGAAGTGGGCAGAAGTAAACACATTGTGGTGGAGACATGTAAACTAACTGAGACTACCAGTAGAGAAGCAAAAGAGCGCAGGAGAAAGTAGAGTAAACAAAGTCCACAGCAGCACAAGTAAAAGAGAGAGTGTTTTAGTGAGAGTGACTTGTGGACTCCGATTGCGTTCTGTGTTCATGTGTTCAAAGAAAAGGGAGGAGATATTTATAGCTTTGAAAACGTGTAGAGAAATAAGGTAACAAGTACAAATCTAACACAAATATGGCATGGTCATAAATCAGAATCAATTAGTATAAGACTCCCCTTTAATCAGGGAATTCTTATTCAAACGGATACTAACCGTATCCAAATAAGGAAAGGAGAACCAGCCTTGCAAGCAGAATGGCTGTTGCCATAAAAGAAACAGTAAAGTCATACAATAGGCAATTAAGTCTAAGTACAGGATTTGAAATTATTTTTGGAAAGATTCAGTGGGGCCAATCAAAGGAAAAGGAATCAATTAGACTTTGACAGGCTAGTAAAATCAGGATCTCAAGGAAGGAAAAGTTTTTTTGAAATCAATTTCGAGTTAAATAAATCACAGGAGGTACTCAGTATATAATGCATGCACAAATAGCAGACATGTGAGGCTAAGTTATGGCAAAAGAAACATCATGCAGCAATAGCATAGAGCAGACATTCAAAGCATGTTAGTTAGGCTTCAAGGTGTAATAGAGAGAGAAGGAGTCGAAAACATGCAGAGAGTCGAGTGAGAATCACAAGCGTAGAACATATAGAGAAAAGAAATGTTGAAACAAGGCATCAAGTTGAATAATTTCAAACATACAAGCATGCACAAACAACCTCACAGGACTTTGAATAGCCTCCCAAAGAGACTAGGGTTTTCAAATCAGTTGAGTTTAGAGACGACAAACAGGTGAAACAACAAGCAATTTCAGAGTCCCAAGTGAAACCCTTAAAAATTAGGGTTTTCAGTAAACCAAACAGATAGGCTCATGAACTCGAATAAATTCCCAAAATTAGGGTTTTTAACATCAAACAAACCTAGAGATGATCAGCGTATGAATCGAATGAAACCTTTAACAAACAGACTCAAACAATCACAAAATTAGGGTTTTCAACATGCTTACTCAGATAAGGAAAACAAACAAACAAAGTCAGAAACATGCCAAGAATAAGAGAGGAACTTCGAAATAACTTAACCTAAAACCATAGTTAAAAGAACATAGAGTTTTGAAAGCAAAAAATTGGGGAAACTTTGAGAAACATGCTCATAACGTTCAAACACATATAGATCTTGGAGCAGATCTAAGAAATAAATAGAAGGAACCTTAGAGCTAGGGTTTCATAAGAAACCCAGGCGATGAGAAAGGCTTTGAAAACTCCAGATCTAGGCAGGATAGTCGAAGATCGAGCTCGAATGGCCATGGCTGGCCGGACAGAGGTTGAAGGCGACCGGAGAACAGCCATCGAGCAACGGCTTGGTCGAGACCCCTTCAAGATCTGGTCATAGGACCTCAGAGATGAGCGCATAGAAGCCATGGGAGGCCGGTATAGGCCTCCGATGAGTCTAGGAAGCCATGGATTAGGGTTTCGGTGAGAGGCGGCGGCTAGAGTTTGAGGTGAGTTGAGAGAGAGTTGAGAAAAGAGGAGGATTCAGAGGCGGCGTATTGTGAGGAATGGGGTAGGGTTCGGGGTCGTTTGAAATTAAAAAAGGAAAGGGGAGGTCTGGGCCGTTGATAAAAAATGATCAACGGCTCAGATTAAAAGAAAGCGGGCGGGTTTGATTTAATAGGTACTGAGTCGGGTTGATTGGTTATTTGGGCTGGGGTGATTTGGGCTCAAATTGGGGCTGAATTGTTATCAATTTGGCTATAATTGAAATGCATTAGGGCCAAATCGTAAATAGCCAATTTTCCCTTTTTTAATTTTTTATAAAATAGTAACACAATTTTAAAAGTAAACTAAGAGTACTGGGTAAATAAATATTGTGTAAATATTAATTTAAAAATGCTAGGATTAATTCATTATTATAAAATGCTAAAAATTACAAGATAGGCTATGATTGCAATTATATGCAATTTAGCTTTAAAAATACCAAATGAATTTGTAAAAAAATATGCAAAAATTACCTTACTTATATTTTGGTGTAAACATGAGAATGAAATAAGTTACTCACCAAAAATGATAATTTGGGAATAATTTTGGATTTTTGTGGTATTAAAACAGGCAATAAATTGGTTTAAAAATCATGAAAAATACCAAAACTCATGGGTGTGCTTATATATGCACACATATGCTATTTTGGAAGTATTTTGGGTACAAAAATACATAGAAAAAAATTGGGTATCAACAGTACTTGCTAGAACAAAAGGTTACCTCAGCTATGCAACAAAAAGGGCTGACTAAGCTCCTAGGCTTAGACTATGAAGTCCAGTACAAAAAAAGGGCTGAGAATAGAGTAGCTGATGCACTCTCAAGACAGTTTGAGTCATTGCCTACTGAAGCTCATCATCAAGCAGCACTTCTTGCCATCAGCATGAATGTGCCAGTTTGCGTGCAAGAAATTAGTGCAAGTTATGAAGAAGATGCACTAGATGATGAGTTGATTGCTCAGCTTGCAATTGATTTACAAGGACCCCAGATCTGGCAGTATACTTCTGGAGTTCTAAGGAATAAGGGAAAAATTTACATTGGGACTAGGGGAACCCTCAGACAACAACTTA
Source organism: Nicotiana attenuata (assembly GCF_001879085.1). Classification (NCBI taxonomy): domain Eukaryota; kingdom Viridiplantae; phylum Streptophyta; class Magnoliopsida; order Solanales; family Solanaceae; genus Nicotiana; species Nicotiana attenuata. Next base: position 46,661,885 of record NC_031996.1, read on the forward strand.
TTTCAATCTTCCATGATTCTACGATTGGAGGGCATTCAAGGCAACTAGGGACTTATAAGAGGTTAGCTCAACTATTCTACTGGCCTCTTATGAAACAAATGGTCATCCAATATGTAGCTGAGTGTGATACTTGTCAAAAGAATAAAGACGAAAATATGTCATATCCGGGGTTGCTGCAACCACTCCCCATTCCTGATCAAGCTTGGCGACACATCTCTATAGATTTCATTGAAGGATTGCCTAAATCGAAAGGTAAGGATATCATTTTTGTTGTGGTGGACCGAATGACTAAATTTTCTCACTTTATGGCCTTAGCACATCCCTTTACTGTTGTTGATGTAGCCAATAAGTTTTGGAAGAGAGTCACACTTTACATGGTACTCCTGAGTCCATAGTCTCTGATAGAGACAAGAGTTTTCTAAGCAACTTTTGGCAAGCCTTATTCAAACTGAAGGGAACTCAACTGCTCTACATTTTAGCTTAACATCCTTAGACTGATGTTCAAACTAAAAGAGTGAACAGATGCATCGAGAACTACTTAAGGTGTATGACTAGCCATCGACCTACTCATTCGAAGAATTGGTTGTATTTTGCAGAATGGTGGTACAACACCAATTTTCATACCAGTCTACAGTGTAGTCCATTTGAAGCTTTGTATGGTTTCTCACCTCCACAATTGTCCATGGGTCCTCTTCTGGAGACTACATTCCCTGTTGTTGTTGATGTCATGATGCAGAGACAGCAAATGCAACAATTGCTCAAGGATAACTTGTTAAAAGCTCAGGAGAGAATGAAGTTGCATGCTGATCAAAAGAGTACTGAAAGAGAGTTTCAAGTTGGAGATATGGTATATTTGAAACTACAGCCCTATAGACAGACATCTTTAGCTCTCAGAAGGAATTTGAAACTTAGCTCCAAGTACTATGGACATTATCAGATTTTGAGTCGAGTTGGACAAGTTGCCTATAAACTGTTAATGACTCCTACCTCTAAAGTTCATCTTGTTTTCCATGTTTCATTATTAAAAAGGAAAATTGGCTCTAGAGCAGTGGTCCAGTCAGTCTTGCCCAGGACCAGTGACGAAGGCCAATTCCTAGTAAAACCAGTTGCAATCTTGCAAAGACAGCTTGTTCAAAAGGGGAATGTTGCTGATGTTAAGGTGCTTATCCAATGGTCAAACTTGCCTCCTGAGGATGCTACATGGGAGGACTATGATTTTATTAAAGCTAAATTCCCATAGTTCAATACTAATCCTTGGGGACAAGGATTAATTAAAGGAGAAGGGTATGTCATGACCTGAGAATGCAAATACAGAGAAATGTAGCCAAGAGAGCTCGATGTTGAGTGTAGAAATACGGGAATGGCTCACACTTAATCAACGGCCGTGATTGATTTTCAGTTAATGAGCTTCAAGGGCTCAGATGTTGCCAGCTGGACGAGTTTGTTATAAATCTCAACAAACTAGTGAGCAGAGTAGTTTTTGAACCAACGAAAATTTCCCAATTCTCTCTCTTCTCTTCTTCCTTTCTCTTCCTTTCTCTTTCAGTTCTGCTGCTACAGATGTGTAACCTAGCTATGGGGTTTGATTAGCTCAGTTCTTAGTTCTTTTTTTTTATTTCGCTTAGTAGTTTGTAATAGTAGTTGATTCAATTTCAGTACAAACAGAAAATTATCCCAAAAATTTATTCAAATTCTTAATTAATTGATTGAGATCCTGACAGCTTCAGGGAAGGGATGCTTCAGGGAGGGGGCCATTGATGAAGAAGGGATGCTTAAGTTAACAGAGAAGAGAATGGGAGAAGAGAAGAAAGAAACTTCTGAATGAGAGAAGCGCGGCTGTGACCTAATTAGAATGTGGAAAATCCTTCTTCCCAAAAAATAAAAAATATACTAATATTTACTTTCTTAGAGAATGTGCGGGAATATAAAAAATATTCCATATACTTTTTTTAGTTTGTCACTGTTTTCCCTGGGAACTTTTTTTTTAATTTTATGTAATTAATTTTCAATTATTTTTCCACTGACATAGGTGGGAAACGAATTTCGCGGTTTTAGGCGCTACACAGTTCCCACGAAAAGTCTGTGAGAATTATTGAAATTTCGATAAAATTTTCGTATCCCCACCTTCCCACCGATTTTGTCAAATTTTTGGTGGGAATTACCATTGATATATTTTCGTGGAAAATATCTGTGGGAAATTTACATTATTCTAGTAGTTATTAAGCAGTCTTGCTGTCACATATTAGACTTATAGGCTGCTGAATTCTAACTTCAAGTTCCTTAAACAGCCCTACCATCCAAGTGAGTTTTGATGCACATGTACTTCTGAACTCAGTCTCAGCTAAACTTCTGGACACAGTCATTTGTTTCTTTGACTTCCAAGACACCAGTGCATTTCCAAATCTGACCAAGTACCCAGTAACTGACCTCTTTGACTCTATACATGATCTCCAATCAGAATCACAGTAGGCAACCAGCTTGTCTATACTATCTGCAGGCATAAGTAACCCCAAGCCTGGTGCTTTTTTGATATATCTCACTACTCTAAGAGCAGCTTCAATGTGTGACACTTTGGGACAGTGCATATACTGACTTAAGACCTGAACTGCAAAAGCAATATCAGGTCTTTGTGAATACCTAATTTTTGCACCCCTTTAATCTCCTAAAAAGAGAAGATAATTTTAAAACAATCTTAGCTTCCATGTAATAAATTTTCTCATATTTGTGTGCATTTTTATTTGCATTTTCTTTCATAAAAATACCAAAAAATATTTTTTACCTTTTATTTATATATTTTAGTTTGCATCTTATAAATTATACCAAAAAGATTTTTTCTTTCTACTTGTATATTTTTTAGGACTAAATAAAATAGTTAGGGGGTTAAGGGATTGGGATAGTGTATTTTAATTGAAATTGAGCCAAAATTGGCCCAAAATTAAAAGCCCAAAGAGCCCAGATCCGGTCCAAACGGGGCTGCCAAAGGAGGGTCGAAACGACGTAGTTTTGTATCGAAACTACGCCGTTTTGGTTAAGTATTCAAGATCAAATCCCAGCCTTCCATTATCCTTGATCCAATGGCCCATAATCAATTTATTTGTCATATAAAAGACTCCAAAAATCAGATTGTTTTTGCCATTTTCCTAAAAGACCAAGCCCTAGACCCCTTCTCCTCTCTTCTTCTTCCTCCGTTGTCGCTGCCCGTCCCCCACGGCGATGCCGCCGTCCTTCGGTGGCCAAACAGTCTCCAACCAACGCCAATCTCTTCCTATCACTCCCCTCATTCTAGATCCATGACCTAAATTCCCCAAATCTCCACCAAAAATTGACAAACCTAAGCCTAAGTCATGCCGCCACCTCTGCCCCGCTGCGCCGTCGCCGCCCATCGTCCAAACTACCTAAAAGCCGAATTCCGGCGACCACCCTACTGTCCGAAGCTATTTTCTCGACCTAGGCACGTTTTTCTTTGAGATAAAAATGCTAGTTTTGATGGCTGTGTGCCAAGGAAATTACAGTGGCATTTTATCTCAAAGAAAGATGTGCTCGAGTCGGCTGCCTCGTTGCGGACCCGAGTTTGGTAAAACTCTTAATCCCTTTCTCTTTATCTTAAATTTTCTGTTTTTCTTATTTGATTTGTTAGTTTGTTTAGGTTTAAGTTATGATAATGATCGATCCACTACTTCGTATAGTATTTTTCTGATTTCTACGCTTAGTTAGTTATGTTGTGATTAATTACTTCACTATAATACGTGTTTTGCCTAATCGTAGATTTTTTTTTCTTGGATTGATCATATCAGCATTAGTTTAATTGGCTAAGTTGAATGCTGAATTTTTTGTTTTTACATTGGTTTGAATTGGTTAGTTAGTTTGATATTAGTTTGTGAAGGGTAAAAGGTAAATGATGAAATAGGGTACTAGTAGCTTACTTTTTACTAGTAGGGTGGCTGAAATAATATTTCTTTTCCTTATTTCTGCTATAGCAGATTTTCAGGCTGTCCTTTCACCTTTTGGACAGCCTTTGAACAGTGTTTATCATACAAAAGTTAGTCATTTTGGACAGACTTTTGGTGAACCAAAATCTGCCCAAAAAGTGGCTTTCTTTGCCTACTTAAGGGTAGCCCATTCCTCACTTTACATACACACTCTATCACACATCTGCTAGACATTTTTACACACTAAAAAAACAAAATTTTAGGAGTAAAAATCAGCAGCTGAAATTGTGAGCTTTATGAGTGCTTCTTAGAGTGAAAACTCTTTCAAAAAAGAATAAGTCTTTAGAGTTGATTCTGGGCTTCTTCTCTAAGATTTTGGGGTTGTTTGGATACGAATCTGCTGCTGTTTTGCTCGTATTCATTGCTGTTTTTCTGCTATTTTGTTGTTGTTTCTGCTCATCTCACTGCTATATTTTTATTCTGCGATCCAGGTAATTCCTACGCTTATGTAGTGTAGCCATATATGAATGAAGCGAAGAAGACTCAATAACTTGAAATCGTTTTAGTTTCTTCTACTTCTTATTCTATTGTTTTAGCTGCTAGATAAATTCTGGAGTTATGGAATCCTTATATTTGATTGTTAGTTTGTAGCAAATTGGACTAGTTTCATTGTATCACTGTTAGAATTCAAAGTAAAAGAGTGTGTGTATTTAACATGTTTAGCTCTAGTTAGTGCTTAAAAATTCAAGTGTGAAGGTTTCGTTTGCCTTTATTTAACTGATATTAAATGAACACAGACATAAAATAGTCTTAAACTTCATACTTTAATTCTTTTTTCTTTGTTCAAAAATAGTATCAAAGTTCTCTGTTGGTGGTAATATTGAAGTTATAAAAAGGGGGGGGGGGGTTATCTTACTGGGCATAAAATGCTTCTTGCTAATTTCTTTTAATTATTTTAGCTTTCTCATGGATGCTTATAGGACTGTCGGTTGGGTTTTAGCATGTTAAAAATTGGTGCGATAAATTAATAATATTGTTAGATGCTAAGTTACTTCGGGTCATGGGATTGAAAATGCTTTTGGCATTTAGTAAGAAGGTTTCCCACTCTCTAAAATAACAAGTTGACCCAACTTTTTATATTTTTATTTAATTGAATAGCCTCAATAAAAATAAGATTTTTATTTCACTAAAATATATTTATAACTTAGTCTCTTTTACAATTAATTTAAGTGCTAGGAAATTAGTAGGCTCGCTTTAATTTCACGGAATCGCTTAAGTAATGTGTTGTTTAACATTCAATAAATTAATTCAACAATGTCATACCATATTCGTTAGTTTTAGTTAGTTTTTAATTTAATGAACTCTTTCCTAAACTCGCGGATTCACTTGCGTAGTGCGATAGTTGACTTTTTTAATAATTCTCAAAATTAATTTCTTTAAATGTAGTAATTTTCTCCAAAATTAATGGTGTACTAATAATCCTCGTCATGACTGCGGATTCGCTTGTGTAGCGCGGTTATGAAAAAAATCAATAAAATTCATCTCGGTCGCACATTCGCTTGCGTGATGCGGTCAGGACAATTTTATTCAAATCTTTTCTATAATAATTTTAATAATAAAAGCGAACATAGGTAAAACATAAAAACCGAATAAAAACACAGTTTGTCCAAAATTAATTTAAAGCCAAATGTAGTCAATAAAGCGACTGTGCTAGAACCACGGGACTCGGGGAATGCCTTACACCTTCTCCCCGGTCAACAGAATTGTAACAACCCGACCGGTCATTTTGAGCTATAGCGCGTCGTTCAGCGGTTTGAAGCCCTGAGTAGCTTCACTTCAGGTATTATGACTTATACGCGTGGTCGGAATTGAATTTTCGGGAAGTTCGGAGTTGACTTGGAGAGAGAATTCTTATTTCGGAAGCTTTAAGTTGAAAGAATTGACTAAGATTGGATTTTTGAGTAAACAACCTCGGAATCAGGATTCAAAGGTTCCACCAAGTTCGTATGATGATTTCGGACTTGGGCGTATGTCCAGACCGGGTTTTGGAAGACCTGGGAACGTTTCGGCGCCTATTGCGGAAGTTAGCATTTTTGGAAAAATTTCATAAGTTTGGGTTGAAATGCATTTCAGTGTTATTGATGTCCGTTTTGGATTTCTAGTCTGGGGATAGCTTCGTATGGTGATTCTGGTATTGGGAACGCGATCGGAAGTGAATTCGGAGGTCCGTGGGTCATTTTGGAGTCATTTGGCTAAAGATAGAAATTTGAAGGTTTTTGGGAAGTTTGACCGAGAGTTGACTTTTTGATATCGGGGTCGGATTCCAATTCTGAAAGTTGGAGTAGGTCAGTAATGTCGAATATGACTTGTGTGCAAAATTTGAGGTCAATCGGACGTGATTTGATAGGCTTAAACATCGGAAGTAGAAGTTTGAAATTTTAAAGTTCATTAAGCTTGAATGGGAGTGCGATTCATGGTTTTAGCATTGTTTGATGTGATTTGAGGCTTCGAGCAAGTCCGTGTTATGTTTTTTTAGACTTGTGTGGGTGTTTGGTTTGGAGCCCCGGGGCCTCGGGTGAGTTTCGGAGTAACTTCGGAGTGTTTTGTGAAGGAGTTGGAATTTCTGGTTCTGGTATGATCGCATTTGCGAGGAATTGGTCGCAAATGCGATCATCGCATTTGCGAGAGGGAGATCTCATTTGCGAGCCTAGGCTTCTGAGGGGAAGTTCGCATTTGCGAACGAAGGACCGCTTTTGCGAGGCTGTCACCTTCGCATTTGCGAAGGATCTTGTCGCAAATGCGACCAGGACAGGGTTGGCTAGGCTTCGCATTTGCGATGCATTTGTCGCAAATGCAACATCGCATTTGAGAGCCAGATGTCGCAAATGCGACATCTACGACTGGAACCCAGGGCTTTTTATCCCGAGACTTAGCCCATTTCCTTCATTCCCTCCTTGGTCTTAGGCGTTTTTTGGAGCTCTTGGAAGAGGGTTTTCACCTAGCACTTTGAGGTAAGTAATTTCTACACAACATGAGTTAAATACGTAGATTATGTGTAGATTAACATGTGAAAATTAGGAAAAATCAAGGGTTTAGATGAAAAATCTAGAGTTTGATAAAAACAAGATTTAACCACGAAATTTGTGATGGAATGAAGTAGAAATTGTATATTATTGATCCTTAAGTTATGGGTAACAACTTCCTTCAAAAAATCGGAATCCGGGCACGTGGGTCCGGGGATGAATTTTAGGAATCTTGCATTTAGGGTTGGGAAATTAGTTTAATAATTAGGATATGAATTTTTGAGCATGTATTGACTAGTTCTTACCCCATTTGAATAGTTTTGGATCGTTCGGCTCCAATTTGGAGGTTTGTGCGCGTTCTTGAATTGGGCTATAGGCTTCGGAGCAAGGTGAGTCTCCTTTCTAACCTTGTAAGAGGGAATTGTCTCCATAGGTGAATTAATTGAATATGTGTTGTTAACTGTGGGGGCTACGTACGCACGAGGTGATGAGAGTCCGTGTGTAGCTACTATTATGCTTAAGTCCGGGTAGTCTAGGACCCAATAGCATGCTTTACTTGCAATATTTGAAGTATTGTTGTCAATTTAAAAATTCTTAAAACATATTGAACGTGTATAATGATTTTCTAAAAGACAGGGCATCGTTTCTTGATTTTCGAAAGAGAAATTATTTTTCCTTGAATAATTGCTCCCTGATGAACTTTTGATTGACTGTTTGTTGTGTTTATTTATATTTGACCGCGTTGTACGTATGATTCGCGACCGGGGTAATAGATGCATCTATGGTTCGCGTCATTCGACCCTCTGGCAGTGCACAGTTTAAATGTTGTTGGATCGGGCCGTACGTCCTCGGCATGATTTGCGCATGCTTGTATTGCTTGCCTTGAAATTTATTGAAGGGATATTGTTTCTTCCCGGTTTCAGAATAAATGTATAAATGATGAAAAGGGATTTGGGAATTTTCTATAAAAGAAAGAATTGCTTACTTGTTTCACTTTATTGTTTCACAATCATGTTTATAAAATCCCCAATTTGTTACACTATTGATTTATCATTATTGGACCACTAGTAAGTGTCGAAGTCGACCTCTCGTCTCTACTTCTTTGAGATTAGGCGGGATACTTACTGAGTACACGTTGTTTTCGTACTCATGCTACACTTGTTGTGCATTTTTTTTTGCATAGGCATATCCATCTCTAGCGGCCTAGTGGGCGTAGCAACATGGTTGATACGGAGACTTAGGTGATTAGCACCTCTCGAGACGACCCGCAGCCAGCAGTGTCTCCTTCAGATTTCCATATTTACTTCTTGTCCTATTTGTATTCCGGGCAGTTGTTGTATTATATTCTTTCCTAGAGATAGTTCATGCACTTGTGACACCGGATTCTGGGATGTCTATGGGATTATTCATGATTTTGAAATTGTTAAAGTTATTAGTATTCATTCAGTGTAACTTATTATTTATTGATTAAGTGTATAAAAGAAAAAATTTCGGGAATACCTAAAACGAGACATCTCTAGATAAATAGTGTTGGCTTGCTTGACAGTGGTGTCCGGCACAACCACGACCCTTAGTGGATTTTGGGTCGTGACAAGTATTCCTTACCTGGACTTTGTTTTCGCATACCAATAATAAAAGAGTCAAATTTTCCGTTGACTAGGGATTCAAATAAAAGGTGGCTTGGAACACCCATAAATCAATTCCAAGTGGCGAGTCTGTAAATGAAATAATCCCTACTCAAAATTTGTCACTTTAATTGGAAAAACTCTTTAACCCACAATCTACAATAACAACACATATATTTTTCGGGGGGTAGAAAAAGGGGTGTGACAGCTCTGGCGACTCTGCTAGGGTTTTCAAGAATTCGAGCTTGCACATTGACTTTATTTGGCTTCATTAATTTTTTGTATATAACTGTGATCTATTTGGGCCTAATGTGCTACTTGCCTGCTCTTTACTGCTTTGATATTGTTGAACTGTATTATAAATTGTCTTCTTGCGCACCCCCTCTGAGTCTTCTGAATACAACCTCGGGAATCGCGGATACGCGTCCCATTCTTTGTTGAGATAAAGCCGGTGGGCCTGGGCTCCCGGTGAAGGATTATTAGTCACCCATATTTAGGAAGGGGAGGGTCCAGTAGTTAAGCTGGAGAAGTACTGCTCCCGGTACGCTACCCCTTCCCAACTCGAGTTGTCCGCTCGTTTTATGGCTAGTCTAGATACAACTCGTCCCCTAAGATTTTGAGAAAATCTATAAAGACAAGCCACATGCCTGGTTATCCCTAGTAGGATCGTTTTGTTGCATCATGTGCATTTGACTTAGCGAAGCTCGGCACAGGGGTCGGTTCCGTATAAGACATGTATCCTTTTTTAGACCATCATGTTCACTTATGTGCTACATGTTGCATCATTTGGAAGGTTTGCTTGCATTTGTTGACCGGCTTTAGAAAATTAGTTGAGCAAAATAAAATAAAATAAAAAATCATTCCCCCAGTTTTGCGCAGATAATTCGGTTTTACTAAATAAATAAAAATGGTCTAGTCTTGGTTCGAACTACGCAGGTCCGATTCTCATAATTCCAGTGGGGTACGTAGGCAACCTTCATCGGGTTCGGCCCCCATTTTTGCAAAAGTTTTCGAAATTAATGTGTACATAATATTTTTCAATTTTTAATAATAATAACAAATCGATAGTTTTGCTGCTTTTTGTCTTTTTTATTGTTTTTATCTTTGCGTCCGATCATGTTTTTCAATACAACCTCAAAACCTTCTCCGGAACCGCCGAATGGCTGTTTTTATAAATTTAGCTAATATTTTACCATTTTTCCAATGTTGAACCATTTTTGCCGAAATAGCCTTAAAACCTTTCTCGGAAGTGACGGAGGGCTATTTCCGTACAAAATGATTACTTTGCTCCTTTTTAACATCTTTTACCATTTCATCTTTATTTTTTGTCCGTTTTTGCCGGGACAGCCTTTCAACCTCCCTCGGAAGTGTCGAAGGGCTATTTTTGTAAAAATAGTCATTTTGTTTTTGTCATGCCGTTCTTTGCTATCGGCCATTTTTGCCAAGTCAACCTTATAGTTTTTTTTTTAAATGGGTGTTTTCGTAAAAAATAAATCTTTATTTATTTTTAACCCGCTTATCCATGTGTTCGATTGTTTTTACCGGGACTGCCTTAGTACTTTTCTTGGAGGTACTGAAGAGCCATTTTCATAAAAATAATCATCTTGTCCTCTTCGTCACTTTTATCATTTTATTCTTTGTTCGGCCATTTTTGTTTCCTCGGTGAGATACCTGAGTAATCCTTCTAGAGTCTAGCCTTCCTCCCATGAGAAGTTTGGTTGTTGTCTTATCCAATAATCTGCTTGGTGTCATTTCTTTGAGTTTAGATTAGGACTTGACCTCACATTTTTATTTATCCAGGTGAGCTATGAATTCAGTAAGTGGAAGACCCGATAAAAATCCAAAAAATGATGAGCCCTTGCAGATTTGGCTTGTGCATAAAACACCCTGGTTGCTGAGGCAATGGTGGAAAAATATGGGCGTATTTGTGAGCTGGAAAAGATAAAGGACCATCTGGGTAACTTTGTGAATATTATGGAGATCAATCCAAGGAGGGACTTAATCGAGGCGTTGGTGCATTTCTGGGATCCTAATAACAACGTGTTCCGTTTTAATGGTTTCGAAATGACTCCCACTTTGGAGGAGTTAGCTAGATACACAAAGTTAGGCGATGAGCTTCAGAAGAAGAAACCCTTGGCCCCGAGGATTGTCACTGGCAGTAAGTTCCTTGAGCAGATGACAATCAGCCAAAATAAAATAGCAAGTGTGGAACGAGGACACTTTCGATTAGATTTCTTGTACGACAGGTATGGGTGTCCGGGTGGATTTTCAAAGCACGGGAAAGAGCTTGATAATAAAAGTGGATACAAAGCTTGGCAAAGCCATGGGCAGAGAGCATTCCTAGTGGCATTTCTAAGGACGATAGTTTTCTCGAGGCATGACAAAAATATTGATATTCTATTATCTGGCATAGTCACTCTTTATTTTGTTGAAAGGATGTCACTATCATTCCTATGGTATTGTCAGATGTTTATCGTGCCCTAACCAAATGTCAGGAAGGGAAAGATTTCTTTGACGGCTGTAACATCATACTCCATATATGGTTTTTAGAGAACCTTCCCCCTCACCCCGTACTGGTAAATTTTAGCGTCCATTGGTGCAGCAATGAGCTTGAAGATAGGTCTAAGTTTTGACCGAAGATAGTAGCTGCCCCAAGGGCGTCGAAGCATGGAGAGGGTATCTTCAAAAGTTGACTGCTACCGGAATCACATGGAAATACCACTCATTCTCACCAAAAGAGGTCATATACAGGTAATATATTGATGTTAAATGAACACAGACATGAAATAGTCTTAAACTTCATACTTTAATTCTTTTTTCTTTGTTCAAAAATAGTATCAAAGTTCTCTGTTGGTGGTAATATTGAAGTTCTAAAAAGGGGGAACTGATCTTACTGGGCAAAAAATGCTTCTTGCTAGGCATTATATTGATTTCTTTTAATTATTTTAGCTTTCCCATGAATGCTTATAGGACTGTCAGTTCGGTTTTAGCATGTTAAAAATTGATGCGATAAATTTTTAATATTGTCAGATGCTAAGTTACTTCGGTTCATGGGATTGAAAATGCTTTCGGCTTTTGGTAAGAAGGTTGCCCACTCTTTAAAATAACAAGTTGACCCAACTTTTTATATTTTTATTTAATTGAATAGCCTCAATAAAAATCAGATTTTTATTTCACTAAAATAACTTTATAACTTAGTCTCTTCTATAACTAATGTAAGTGCTAGGAAATTAGTAGGCTCGATTTAATTTCACGGAACGCTTGCGTAATGTGATGTTTAACATTCAATAAATTAATTCAACAATGTCATACCATATTCATTAGTTTTAGTTTATTTTTTGTCGCGAACCAATTTTCCCTCCGTTGGGTTTCGTGATGGCACCTAGTCTTAAGGACTAGGTAAGCCTACTTAAATGCAGAATAACAACAACTAATAACAGCTAGAATTCTTCCGAGATGAATCTTTTATACAATGAACAACTTTCCAAAACCCGGTAGTACAAGTCATAAGCTCTACAAAGTTTTGCTACAACTTCTAGACACAATCGTATGGAAATAAGTACAACAGTGTGAATATAAAATAGGAAGGTGACTCTGAAGCCTGCGAACGCAGCAGCAGGACTACCTTGAGTCTCCTTGGCGAACAATACCTAGATCTGCACAAAAATAATGTGCAGAAGTGTAGTATGAGCACACCACAACGGCGGCCAGTAAGTACCAAGACTAACCTCGGTGGAGTAGTGACGAGGAACAGTCAAGACACCTACTGGTCTAATATACAGAACATGATATTTATATAGAGACTATGCGATACGACTAACAATAAAGTAATTAAAATAAGGAAGAAAAACAGCAAGTACTCAGGGAAAACACCGTAAGGAAAAACACGGAAAAGTAAGCGAGAAAACAACCCAATTCCTAAATCACAAACACAGTAAAGACAAGTCATAACACCACAACTCCGATAGTTTTCACCATAAGTCTTAACCAGCAAGCGTCAATCAAATAGTCAAACCCTTCAAGTGATAAAAGAGAAAATGTTTCGAAGTATACTTCATTTGAATAAATGTTCTTTTTAAAAGAGTTCTTTCAAAATAAAGGCTTTTCGAATATAATCTTTTCAGATAGATAACCTTCGCATATCAGTCACCATGTGTTTCACGACCCAATTTTTCCTCCGTTGGGTTTCGTGATGGCACCTAGTCTTAAGGACTAGGTAAGCCTACTAAAATGCGGAATAACAACAACAACTAATAACAGCTAAAATTCTTCTGAGATGAATCCTTTATACAATGAACAACTTCCCAAAACTCGGTAGTACAAGTCATAAGCTCTACAGAGTTTCGCTACAACTTTAAAACACAACCGTATGGAAATAAGTACAACAGTGTGAATATAAAATAGGAAGGTGACTCCGAAGCCTGCGAACGCAGTAGCAGGACTACCTTGAGTCTCCTCGGCAGGAATCCGCACATCTACTAACGAACAATACCTGGATCTGCACAAAAAAATATTCAGAAGTGTAGTATGAGCACACCACAGCGGTGCCCAGTAAGTATCAAGACTAACCTCGGTGGAGTAGTGACGAGGAATAATCAAGACACCTACTGGTCTAATAAACAGAACATGATATTTATATAGAGACTACGCGATACGGCTAACAATACAGTAATTAAAATAAGGAAGGAAAACAGCAAGTACTCAGGGAAAACACCGTAAGGAAAAATACGAAAAGGTAGGCGAGAATAAAACCCAATTTCGAAATCACAAATACAGTAAAGACAAGTCATAACTCAACAATTTCGATAGTTTTCACCTTAAGTCTTAACCAGAAAGCATCAATCAAATAGTCAAACCCTTCAAGTGATAAAAGAGAAAATGTTTCGAAATATACTTCATTCGAATAAGTGTTCTTTTTAAAAAGAGTTCTTTCAAAATAAAGGCTTTTCGAATATAATCTTTTCAGATAGATAACCTTCGCATATCAGTCACCCTGTGACACCTCATATCAAAATCATACAATACGGGTCACAATACCTGAACCCTAACACTTGGCATCCTGTGCCCTCATCATACCTCCTGATCATACTGACAACTCATGTGCCCCAAAAGAGTCATTCTCACATGGAAGGCAAATAACAAGGGTGTGCGTCTATACTCAAAAATCTCAAGGAGTCTCCTATCCGATAAGGGTGATTAACCATGTGTATGCTTGTGCAAGTGTCCTAACATAGTTCATACCGATTAATAAGTACAAGGAATAGAACGGACAGCACCTATAATGTTTGCATAGGGATAGAATCAATGAAAACATCAGCTCAGAAAACAATGACTTTAACAGGGGATCTCCCAAGATATCGTCCCATAGTCCCAAACGTAAATATGTGTGCTAGGGATCTCTTGGTATCCCGAGGATCTCTTGGTATCCTTAATATATCTACTAGGGATCTCTTGGTATCCCGAGGATCTCTTGGTATCCTCAATATATGTGTTGGGGAACTCTTGGTATCCCGAGGATCTCTTGGTATCCTCAATATATGTACTAGAGATCTCTTTGTATCCTGAGGATCTCTTGGTATCCTCAATATATGTGCTGGGGATCTCGTCATATCCCGAGGATCTCTTGGTATCCTCAATATATGTACTAGGGATCTCTTGGTATCCCGAGGATCTCTTGGTATCCTCAATATATCTGCTGGGGATCTTTTGGTATCCCGAGGATCTCTTGGTATCCTCAATACATGTGCTGGGGATCTCCCGGGTGTAGTCCCGTAGTCCCAAAAGTAAATATGCAAGGGGATCTCCCGGGTGCAGTCCCGTAGTCCCAAAAGTAAATATACAGGGGGATCTTCCGGGTGCAGTCCCGTAGTCCCAAAAGTAAATATGCAGAGGGATCTCCCGGGTGCAGTCCCGTAGTCCCAAAAGTAAATATGGAGGGGGATCTCCCGGGTGCAGTCCCGTAGTCCCAAAAGTAAATATGCAGGGGGATCTCCCGGAACACCGATCCGTAGTCCCAAAGTAAACATGCAGCGCAACCAACAGTCACAACACAACAGAAAGCTCGTACATCACCACAATACATAAAACAACAACAAATGACAATAATACAAGGTAAGACAAGTAAGTCGACTTAAGGACTTTAAATCGCAAGGAAACGGCAGAACCAGCTCACAAGGAGTAACCATAGAAAAGAATGCTGGCATAAAGGGAACAGTTCAACAACGGGGAAACTAATATATAGCGACGATCCCACAATATAAAAGTCAATAACAAGGAAATCAACACGAGTCAAATACTCCCAAATAAGGGCAAGTCAACAAGGAAATAGGTTATCTAACTTCTTTTAAGATTGGACAATTTCGAGGATATTCGTCAATTCAATTAGGGGAAGATGATCTTAGCCTCACTTAAGACTAAACAATTTCAGGATGGGCAATAATAATTCTCAACTAAGATAAGCAACTATGAAAATATAGCATGACAATAGGAGAGGAGAAAATTCTTCGGTTAAATCAATTAGGGGCCAATTAGGCAATAAGAGTGAATCATGAAGCAATTAATTCCAATTAAGCATGTAGAGGTGAAACAAATAAATATGAAACTTGGTCATGTCAAGAACACATTCCTACCCAGTGAATATAAAGACCTAAGTACCCTAAAAGGCCAATTTTTCCACAAATAAGTCTGAGCACGCACTCGTCACCTCGCGTACACGAACTAAAATCAACATAGAAGACTCAAATCCTAAGGGGAAGTCCCCCACACAAGGTTAGGCAAGATACTTCCCTCAAAGACGACACACCGATACTCAAAAATGCACTTCTCGGGTGAAAACACCTCCGGACGGTTCAAATCTAACCAAATTAACTTCAAAGCACAAATAAAACACATAAGAAACTATTCCGGATCATAAAGTCTCAATCTTTAACAAAATCCAAAAAATCGGTCCAAAAGTCAACCCCGGGGCCCGCACCTCGAAACCCAACAAATTTTACAAAAATCATATGCCCATTCCGATACGAGTTCAACCACACAAAATTTATCGAGTTCCGATACCATTTGGTCCCTCAAATCATGAAATTTTATTTTGAAAATTTTCTTCAAAAACCAACATTTTCCCTAACTAAAAACACAATTTAAATGATAAAACAAAGACTAATTCATGTAATATATTTAAGTCTCGGTGAATAACACTTACCCATTCGAATTATCTGAAGAACCCACCAAGAATCGCTCAAAACCGAGGTCTACAAGTCAATATATGATAAAAATGGTGAAACCCTCAATTTTGGAATATATTCTGTCCGCCCAGGCATTTGTGCATCGCGAACGCGAAGGAAGGACCGCGTTCGCGAAGAAGTTAAGGCTGCCCAGCTTGCTCATCGCGAACGCGATGATGAGCTCGCGAACGCGGAGAATAAGGGCAGGAACCTACGCGAACGCGTAAGGAGGGACGCGAACGGGAAGAAGGAAAATGCAGCGCTTCGCGAACGCGAAGTGTTGAGCACGAATGCGAAGAAGAATTTCGAGGTGGTCAGCAACAAGGCATCGCGAACGCAAAAGGCTGTTCGCGATGACGAAGAAGGATACTACAAGCAGAAAACAGCAGTTCAAAAAATGGGAAAAAATAACCCATGGCCCACCCGGAACACACCCGAGGCCCTCGGGACCCCGTCTAAACACATGAACAAGTCACATAACCTAACACGGACTCGCTCGAGGTCTCAAATCACATCAAACAATGCCGAAACATCGAATCACACCAAGAATCGAACTTAGGAACTTTCAAACCTTCCAACTTTCAAAATTCGTGTCGAAACCTATCAAATCAACCCGGAATGATGCCAAATTTTGCAGACAAGTCCAAAATGACATAACGGAGCTGTTCCAACTCTCGGAATCGCATTCCGACCCCGACATCACAAAAGTCAACTATGGGTCAAACTTCTCCATTTGCCAAACTTCAACTTTTCCATCATTCGCCGAAATGCCTCAATTTACCCTACAGACCTCCAAATCTGAATCCGGGCGCCTAAGTCCAAAATCACCATACGAAGCTGTTGGAATCATCAAAAATTTATTCCGGGGTCGTTTACTCAAAAGTCCAATTCCTGTCAAATTCTCAGCGTTCAAGCTTCCAAAACTAGAATCCTTCTTCCAATTCGACGCTGAATCATCCGTTAATTGAATTCAACCATGCACGCAAGTCGATACTCATATTATAAAGTTGTTCCAGACCTTACGCCGCTGAACGGAGCTTAAATTCGCAAAACAACCGGCCGGGTCGTTACATCCTCCCCCTCTTAAAACCAATGTTCGTCCTCGAACGTGCTAAGATTCGCCTTGAAGTTCTCAAATCATTGAGTGCACACTTCCAGAATACACCCGCGGGTGATCCCACGTCACCCCACTCCTCATAAATCTGACGACACCCTCTCGACTGAAATTTAGCCTTTCTAGCAATACCAATAAGCCTTAGAACCAAAATCCCCATCTCCCATTCATTTCCAAGAGACCCGATTCTAAATCCATATCCGGTATCAGTTTCAACTAGCTGCAACCACTTATGCCTACACCCACAGAGTACAACCACACAACATACACACCGCACATAGGCCTATAATAACATTCGTGATCACGATACTTGCCCAAAATCAAATCCTGTATCGGGCATAAGCCTCATATTCGATAGGAATTCGTTTCAAACCTCCACAACACTAACGATGATACAATAACCATGGAAACCATACAACTAACACCTGAATCACCAATTCACAACTAATACCAACGGGCACACACCGCATAAGCTAAAACTCAAGAAGCACAGAACGAAAATGACTGAATATGGAAAGGGAAACACATAAAGGAACTATCAAACAAGTCCGTCAAACACAAATTTTTTCTATCAAAACTAATTTATAAAACAATCTAACAAGAAAGAATTAAAGCATATAAAAGAATCACAAGGATCTCATACTGATATAACTACCACCGCGGTACACATCCCGGTCTCAACACATCAAATAACTTGAAACAACGAGGGTTCTTCCCTCAACTCTAAATCTCAAGTAGGGTCACATCAACTCAGCTGGAAACTCTCACTAGATCAATTCCGTCACAATTTACAACAAGTACTGGCTCCACACCGGTGGAGCAATAAAAAAAAGTCACGGTTCGTAGCCAAAAATACTCATAAATCACATCAAGCCCACCGAAAAGGACAATAGGAATTTACCACTAGTCTCATAACTCTCAACAAGAACTAGAAACAGATGATTGGCACGGCTATCACTCTTAGAACCGCCCAACAGGGCAATCACATAAACAGAGTGCAAATCATGGAACGCACCCATAAGTGGAGCAACAGATAGGGAAACTTACCCCAATAAGCAGAACTGAGATGCAACGGCCTTAAGCCTACTATATGAAACACAATAACGGGTCGGGCCTCCCCCTCTTGGGAGCCTTCTACTCACCTGAATACCTTGTTATGACATATCTGCCCGAAATCTGAGGATATCTCTCACCATGTGGCTTGTATCTCCACACTCAAAGCAACCCCTCTACTGACATGGTTGTGGGAACTATGCGGTACGGTAACTTTGAGACCCATGAACACCTGAATCACTATGAATCCTGAAGCGCAAACTGAACTGGATGACCCACGAACCTCCACCATGTCGCACCCTGCCTCCAGGATAAGGGCCAGCAGATCTCTCCGGTCCACGAGGCCTCCTGTACTCCCTCCCTCCAGGTCTCGTCTTTCCTCTCGCTCGTGGTCCCATATGCCCTCTAACCGGTGAGCGGTCCCTACCACCTGCTGAAACTGAGCCCCTCAATGAATCTATGGGCTCGCTCTTTGACTGTAGCAACCAAGGCAAGCGCATGCATATCCAATCACTGAATTTGATGGCGTTCTCTAATACTGACATAGTACCTTAGCATAGCAGCTCAACTTCGCCTGCCATGCATCTCGACGTGGCTAAGGTACAAACTCTCTCAAAACATCTCTGGAAATAGAACCCATGGAAATGAAGCTGCATCGGCCGGCTACCCAACTCATACGTCCGCCACCACTGATAAGCCACTCCGTCAAGCTAGAACGTAGTAAAAGCAGCCCCACTCGTCTCTACAATACCCATAATGCTGATAATGTGATGGCACTCCTCTATGAAACCCATTGTGCTCTCTTAAGCAAAACCGCTGAATGTAGGAGGGTCACTCTTTCTTGAACCTTGCAAATTCTAAGTTGCTCTCCCTCGGATGTTGCTGCCCTGACCATGGGCTGAACTGGAACCACAAATTGTGTCGCCATGATGCCCGAAACCTGACCAACGGAAACTTGCTGCTCTGAGTGTGGTCCAGATGCGACACGTACTCCTCGTCAGCCTCTGCCTCTAGCGATACCTGCTCCGAAAGCAGCATCATCGATAACCGCAGTTCGTGTCCTCACTGTCGGTAAGAGAATAGGAGGATAAAAGTTCAAACTCCAAGATCAATAAGCTCGCACAATAAGAATGAAGGAAGTGAGATTGTCCTAATAGTTCTGTAGCCTCTCGAAGATAAGTACAGACGTCTCCGTACCGATCTGCAAGACTCTACTAAACTCGCTTATGACACGTAGCACCTATGAACCTAGAGCTCTGATACCACCTGTCACGACCCAATTTTCCCTCCGTTGGGTTTCGTGATGGCACCTAGTCTTAAGGACTAGGTAAGCCTACTAAAATGCAGAATAACAACAACAACTAATAACAGCTAAAATTCTTCTGAGATGAATCCTATATACAATGAACAACTTCCCAAAACCCGATAGTACAAGTCATAAGCTCTACAGAGTTTCACTGCAACTTCTAAACACAACTTTATGGAAATAAGTACAACAATGTGAATATAAAATAGGAAGGTGACTCCGAAGCCTGAGAAAAGCAGCAACAGGACTACCTTGAGTCTCCTCGGCAAGAATCCGCACAGCTACTAACGAATAATACTTGGATCTGTACAAACAAATGTGTAGAAGTGTAGTATGCGCACACCACAGCGGTGCCCAATAAGTATCAAGACTAACCTCGGTGGAGTAGTGGCGAGGAACAGTCAAGACACCTACTGGTCTAATATACAGAACATGATATTTATATAGAGACTACGCGATACGGCTAACAATACAGTAATTAAAATAAGGAAGGAAAACAGCAAGTACTCAGGGAAAACACCGTAAGGAAAAACACTAAACGAGAATACAACCCAATTCCGAAATCACAAATACAGTAAAGACAAGTCATAACTCAACAACTCCGATAGTTTTCACCTTAAGTCTTAACCAGCAAGCGTCTATGAAATAGTCAAACCCTTCAAGTGATAAAAGAGAAAATGTTTCGAAATATACCTCATTCGAATAAGTGTTCTTTATAAAAAGAGTTCTTTTAAAATAAAGGCTTTTCGTATATAATCTTTTCAGATAGATAACCTTCGCATATCAGTCACCTTGTGACACCTCATCTCAAAATCATACAATACGGGTGTCAATACCTGAACCCTAACACTTGGAATCCTGTGCCCTCATCACACCACCTGATCTTACTGACAACTCACGTGCCCCAAAAGAGTCATTCTCACATCGAAGGCAAATAACAAGGGTGTGCATCTACACTCAAAAATCTCAAGGAGTCTCCTATCCGATAAGGGTGATTAACCATGTGTATGCTTGTGCAAGTGTCCTAACATAGTTCATACCAATTAATAAGTACAAGGAATAGAACGGACAGCACCAATAATGTTTACACAGGGATAGGATCAATGAAAACATCAGCTTAGAACACAATGACTTTAACAGGGTATCTCCCAGGATATCGTCCCGTAGTCCATAACGTAAATATGTGTGCTGGGGATCTCTTGGTATCCCGAGGATCTCTTGGTATCCTCAATATATGTACTAGGGATCTCTTGGTATCCCGAGGATCTCTTGGTATCCTCAATATATGTGCTGGTGATCTCTTGGAATCCCGAGGATCTCTTGGTATCCTCAATATATATGCTGGGGATCTCTCGGTATCCCGAAGATCTCTTGGTATCCTCAATATATGTACTAGGGATCTCTTGGTATCCCGAGGATCTCTTGGTATTCTCAATATATGAGCTGGGGATCTCTTGGTATCTCGAGGAACTCTTGGTATCCTCAATACATGTGCTGGGGATCTCCCGAGTGCAGTCCTGTAGTCCAATAAGTAAATATGCAGGGGGATCTCCCGAGTGCAGTCCCATAGTCCCAAAAGTGAATATGCAGGGGGATCTCCCGGGTGCAGTCCCTTAGTCCCAAAAGTAAATATGTAGGGGGATCTCCCGGGTGCAGTCCCGTAGTCCCAAAAGTAAATATGCAGGGGGATATCCCGGGTGCAGTCCCGTAGTCCCAAAAGTAAATATGCAGGGGTATCTCCCGGAACACCGATCCGTAGTCCAAAGGTAAACATGTAGCGCAACCAACAGAAACAACAGTCACAACATAACAAAAGCTCGTACATCACCGCAATACATAAAACAACAACAAATGAAAATAATACAAGGTAAGACAAGTAAATCAACTTAAGGACTGTAAATCGCAAGGAAATGGCAGAACCAGCTCACAAGGAGTAACCACAGAAAAGAATGCTAGCATAAAATGGAACAATTCAACAACGGGGAAACTAATATATAGCGACGATCCCACAATATAAAAGTCAATAACAAGGAAATCAACACGAGTCAAATACTCCAAAATAAGGGCAAGTCAACAAGGACATAGGTTATCTAGCTTCTTTTAAGATTGGACAATTTCGAGGATATTCGACAATTCAATTAGGGGAAGATAATCTTAGCCTCACTTAAGACTAAACAATTTTAGGAGGGGCAATAATAATTCTCAACTAAGATAAGCAACTATGAAAAGATAGCATGACAATAGGAGAGGCAAAAATTCTTTGGTTAAATCAATTAGGAGCCAATTAGGCAATAAGAGTGAATCATGAAGCAATTAATTCCAATTAAGCATGTAGAGGTGAAACAAATAAATAGAAAACTCAGTCATGTCAAGAACACATTCCTACAAAGTGAATATAATGACCTAAGAACCCTAAAAGGCCAATTTTTCCACAAATAAGTCCGAGCACGCACTCGTCACCTCGCGTACACGAACTACAATCAACGTAGAAGACTCAAATCCTAAGGGGAAGTCCCCCACACAAGGTTAGGCAAGATACTTGCCTCAAAGACGACACACCGATACTCAAAAATGCACTTCTCGGGCGAAAAGACCTCCGGACAGCTCGAATCTAACCAAATTAACTTATACCTGTTACGGGCCGGGTCAGACCGTTACCGGACCGGCCCAGACCGGTACAAACCGAGACCGGACCGGCCCGGTTCATATGGGGTCGGGTGGCTGGGTAGGGGGTAGGACGGGTTTGTTAGGTTTAGGTTTGGGATCCGGTTAACCGGACCCGGGTAACCCGTTTGGCGTGAACAGTGCCCAAACCGGTTAACCCGGACCGGAACCGGCCCGGTTAACGTAACATTTTTTTTTAATTTTTTTGAATTTTGCTGAACAAATGGGGCCCACTATCCGTTGGAGATCAGGCTTTTCTGAAATATCCGTTGGCCAACGGATTTATTGCATAAATGTCCTTTTTTTTTTAATTTTATGTTTTTAACACTTTACAAAATTAACCTTTTTAAAATCTATAAATACCCCCCCCCCCCCTTCTTCATTTCTTCACTCAAATTTCATATCTCAATCTCAATTCTCAAATTCTCAATTTCTCTCATTCTTCAATTTGCAAGATTTCATCTTCTAATTTTATAATTTTTATTTGGCTCTCTTTTCTTGAATTTAATTTATCGGAATTTGTCATTCGGAATTTGAAGTTTAAAGTTCAAAATTGAAATACTTGCTTGACGTTTGTTCGTGGTAACACCGGAATTGCGTAATCAAGTGCTCAATTTATTGTCGAATTCGGTGCACTCCCTCCAACTCTTTCTATTATTTAATATTTTAATTGCATATTTAATTTTAGCTTATACTTTAATTTTTACAATATGTTTAGTGCTGCTAAAAGAGCATGTAGAAAAGTTACTGGTAGGAGTGGAAATAAAAAAAGAGGTAGTCCTTCAGCTTCTGGTAGTAATACTAGTAACCCATTATCATTTACACATGTTTCTGAATCATCACATAATGATAATGTAGATATAGATTATGAACAATTACAAGAAGATTTTGGAATAGAAGATAATGAAATAGGAATAGAAGATGAGATACCAGCTACACCTACTAGTGCTGGAGTTGGTAGTATTGGAGTTGCTAGTGCTACAAGGGTGGTGGTCGTGGCACCACTACTGGTAGACCACCTGTGGCTCCGACTACTAATCGTAGAAAAAGAAGTAAGGTTTGGAATTTTTTTGAAATAATTGAAGATACAGATAGAGTTAGATGCAAACTTTGTAAAGATGATTTTAAACATTTGACTGGAGGAAATTTAGGGGGAACTGGAACGCTTAGTAGACATATGAGAATTGCACATCCCATAGAATGGGGCTCTGATGGTGATGAAAATCAAAGCAACTATTAACCCTAGTACTGGAGGATTAATTAAATATGATAAAATGAAGGATCGTGAGGAGTTAGCAAAAATGATTGCTTTAGGTTGTCTACCTTTTTCTTTTGCTTCTTCGTCATATCTTATTATGTATATTCAAAGGATTTACAATCTTTTATTTAAAGGTATCCCTAGAAGTACTTGTAGAGTTGATATCTTTAGACTTCATGGACAATATCAAACATATATACGTTATTTGTTTAGCCACCTTCCTTGTAGAGTTTCTCTAACTTCTGATATTGGCCATGCTGTTAATGGACGTGATTATTTGACAATTACATGTCATTGGATAGATGATACTACTTGTATGCAAAAATGTATTATCGCTTTTCGATATGATGAAGATCAGAGTCATACTGCTGCATTTATAAGTAGTACTATTTGTGAAGTTGTTGAATTTTATAATCTCAAGCAAAAAGTATTGTGTATGTCTTTTGATAATGCTTCTAACAATAATGCCGCAATTTCAATATTAAAAATGCATTTGCAACCACCTCTTGATGAAATTTTCCATGTTAGGTGTGCATGTCATGTTTATAATTTAATTGTTAAAAGTGGCCTTGATTTATTTTCAACTGAGATTACTCATGTTAGAAGAGCAGTTGGTGTTATTCAAGAAAATAATAGACAATCTAGAATAAAGGAATTTAAGAATAAGTGTGTCCAGTATAACCTTCAACCCAGATTCATGCCAGACGAAATTATTACTAGATGGAACTATACATATATATTTTTAAAATGTTGCTACAAATATAGATTCCCAATAACTGAAGTTGCTAATGCGCATTGTACTGATCCAAGCCGTATGTTAACAACTAGTACTTGGGAGGTCATTAATGATGTTGTTAAATTTTTACATAAATTTTATGCAGCTACTGTTGAGTTTTCTGGAGCATATTACCCTACTATTACTATGGCTTTAGTACATATAGCTGAAATTTCTTTTCTACTCTTTGAATTTAAGAAGAAAGAAAAATATAAGGATGTTGTGGAAAAAATGCAAGCAAAATTCAAAAATATTTCTTTCCAATTCCTCCGATTTACTTAATTGGTGCTGTTTTAAATCCTTCTATTAAGATGTTTGATTGTCACCAATTAATGAATGCTTTCTATACTTATATGGAGATTGGAGAAACTGAAACCCCAAATTTATATGTTTCTATGAACAACCTAAATGATTATTTACAGAAATTATATAATTATTATGCAAATGTAATTGATGATGCTGCTCGTACTGTAGGCAATGTTAATCCTACTATGCAATGTAGCACTTCTGCTACTGTGAATGACGAAGAAGGCTTTGATGATAGTTCTAATATTTTTTCTACATTTTCTAACACTCAAACAAGTTGCAGGAATATTGATGAACTTCAATTCTACTTGCAGAAGCAAAAAGAGCCTCGCACAAAGGAATTTTCACCATTGGGATGGTGGCATGAGAACGGAAAGCAATTTCCTGTTCTTTTCGCAATGGCTCGGGATGTGCTGAATGTGCCAATTTCAACTGTTGCATCGGAGAGTGCATTTAGCCAAGCAAGACAACAACTTGGAGACACCCGTCACTCATTGGGAAGCAATGCTTTGGAAGTTTTAGTATGTTTCAGAGATTGGATTAGATCGGAAAGAAGAAATCAAGGACGTGAAGATGTTGATAGCCCAGAAGACGAGGAACTTGGAGATATATTAACACATGGTAACCCATCCGAATTTAACGCTCCAGAAGAAGGTCACTCAGTTCATATTGATTATGACGAACTTACTAAGGCAATACAAAACCTTTGAATTTACTTGTTGTTACAAATGTAAACCTTTCAATTTGTAAGTTTGAAATTTGAATTATGAAATAAAAGTAGCACTTCCAATAAGTGCAATTTTTTCTCATCTTCCTTGTATTCTTTAAATTAATACAAAGTATTAATATAACTTACAATAGTTATACAAAATTCCAAAAAAAAATTAAAAAAACAATAAACCCGGCCCCGCCCGGCCCCCTCAACCCGTAACCCTTACGGTTCAATTTTTACCCGGATGAACCCGAACCCGTTAAACCCGTTAAGACCTAGCCCGGAACCGGCCCGGAACCAAACCCGTACGGGTTCAAATAACACAGGCCCGGCCCGGCCCGGCCCACCCGTTTAACACCCTTAAATTAACTTCAAAGCACAAATAAAACACATACGAAACTATTCCGGATCATAAGTTTCAATCTTTAACAAAATCCAAAAATCGGTCCAAAAGTTGACCCCCGGGCCCGCACCTCGAAACTCAACAAATTTTGCAAAAATCGAATACCCATTCCAATATGAGTTCACCATACAAAATTTATTAAATTTCGATACCATTTGGCCTCTCAAATCATGATTTTTCATTTTAGAAATTTTCTTCAACAACTAATATTTTCCTCAACCCAAATCACAAATTAAATGAAGAAAAATTCATGGAATATAATCAATTCTAAGTGAAGAACACTTACCCAATCGATTTGTGCGAAAATCCCTCAAAGAATCGCTCTAAACCGAGCTCCACAAGTCAAGTTATGGTGAAAATGGTGAAACCCTCGATTTTAGGATATATTCTGTCCGCCCAGGCATTTGTGCATCGCGAACGCGAAGGAAGGACCGCGTTCGCGAAGAAGAAAAGTTAAGGCTGCCCAGGTTGCTCATCGTGAACGCGATGATGAGCTTGCGAACGAGGATAAGAAAAGTCTGATGGCCCAAGGATTGCTCTTCGCGAACGCATGAAATAGTACGCGAACGTGAAGGGTGGGATGGCATACCTACGCGAACGCGATAAACAGATGCGAACGCGATGAAGGAAGAGACAGAGCTTCGCGAAAGCGAGTCATTTTATGCGAACGTGATGTAGGAAAATGAGGCGACCAGCAGAGACACTTCACGAACGCGGAAGCCAATCCGCAAACGCGAAGGAGGATATCAGATACCAGAAAGAGCAGTTAAAAAACAAGGGACAATGGCCCGTAGCCCACCCGAAACACACCCGAGCTCCCCGGGACCGCGTCTAATCACACAAACATGTCACATAACCTAACACGGACTCGCTCGAGGTTACGAATCACGTTAAACAACGCTGAAACAACGAATCAAACCATAAATCGAACTTATGAACTTTCAAATCTTCGAATTTCTAAACTCGTGCCGAAACCTATCAAATCAATCCGGAATGATGCCAAATTTTGCAGACAACTCTAAAATCACATAACGGAGCTGTTCCAACTGTTGGAATCGCATTCCGGCCTCGATATTGGAAAAGTCAACTATTGGTCAAACTTCAACTTTTCCAACTTTCGCCGAAATGCCTCAATTTACCCTACGGACCTCCAAATCTGAATCCGGACGCGCGCCCGAGTCCAAAATCACCATACGAAGCTGTTGGAATCATCAAAAATTCATTCCGGGTCTGTTTACTCAAAAGTCCAATTCCGGTCAAATTCTCGCCGTTCAAGCTTCCAAAACTAGAATCCTTCTTCCAATTCGACTCCGAATCATCCGTTCACTGAATTCAACCATGCACGTAAGTCGATACACATAATGTGAAGTTGGTCCAGACCTTACACCGCTGAACGAAGCTTAAATTCTCAAAACGACCGGCCGGTTCGTTACATCCTCCCCCTCTTAAAACGAACGTTCGTCCTCGAATGTGCCAAGATTCGCCTCGAAGTCCTCAAGTCACTGAGTACACAATTCCAACATACATTCGCGGGTGATCCCACGTCACCCCAATCCACATAAATCTGACGACACTATCTCAACTTAAATTTATCCTTTCTAGCAATACCAATAAGCCTTAGAACCAGAATTCTCACCTTCCATCCATTTCCAAAAGACCCGATTCGAAATCCATACCCGGTATCAATTTCAACTAGCTGCAACCACTCATGCCTACACCCACAAAGTACAACCACACAACATACACGCCACACATAGGCCTATAATAACAAACCCTGATCACAATACTTGCTTGAAATCAAATCCTGCACCGACCATAAGCCTCATATTCGGTAGGAACCCGTTTCAAACCTCCACAACACTGACGATGATACAATAACCACGAAAACCACATAACTAACACCCGAATCGCCAAATCACAACTAATACCAACGGGAACACACCCTACAAGCTAAAACTCAAGAAGCACAGAAAGAAAATGACTGAATATGGAAAGGGAAACACATAAAGGAACTACCAAACAAGTCCGTCAAGCACAAATTTTTCTATCAAAACTAATTTACAAAATAATCTAACAAGAAATAATTAAAGCATATAAAGAATCACAAGGATCTCATACTGATATAGCTCCCACGTAGTATACAACCTGGTCTCAACACATCAAATCACATGAAACAACGAGGGTTCTGCCCTCAACTCTGAATCTCAAGTAGGGTACACATCAAATCAGTTGGAAACCTTCACTAGATCAATTCCGTCAACAAAATTACAACACGTACTGGCTCCCACACCGGTGGAGCATGAAATCACGGCTCGTAGCCAAAAAAACTCATAAATGTCACCAAGCCTACCGAAAAGGACAACAGGAATTTACCACTAGTCTCATAACTCTCAACAATGACTAGAAACAGATGATAGACACGGCTATCACTCATAGAACCTCCCAGCAGGGTAATCACATAAATAGAGTACAAATCATGAAGCACACCCATAAGTGGAGCAACAGATAGGGGAACTTACCCCGATAAGCAGAACTGAAAGGAAATACGGATGGTGCTCCTCCATAACAACCGAAAGCATACCTGAATGACATCATCTGGCGTAACGGCCTTAAGCCTACTATATGAAACACAACAACGGGTCGGGCCTCCCCCTCTTGGGTGCCCTCTACTCACCTGAATACCTTGCTGTGACACATCTGCCTGAAATCTGGGTAAATACCTCACCATATGGCTAGTATCTCCACACTCAAGCAACCCCTCTACTGACGTGGCTGTGGGAACTGTGCGGTATGGGTACTCTGAGACCCATGAATGCCTGAATCACTGTGTGAAGCCTAAAGAGCATATTGAACTAGCTGACCCACTAAACCTCTACTATGTCGCACCCTACCTCCAAAATAAAGACCAGCAAATCTCTCCGGCCTACGAGGCCTCCTCGCCTCTCTGTACTCTCTCTCCCCTAACCTCGTCTGTCCTCTTGCTCCCGATCCCGCAGGCCCTTAATCCAGCGAGGGATCCCTACCTCCTACTAGAACAAAACACTTGAGTCCAATTCTCGAGCCATGCTGAACCAAATATCATGGCTGAGCCGCCTTAATGAATCTACGGGCTCGCTCTCTGACTGTAGCAACCAAGGCAGGCGCATGCCTAGCCAATCACTGAATTTGATGGCTTTCTCTGATACTGACATAGTGCCCTGGCATAGCGGCTCAGCTCCGCACGCCATGCATCCTGAAGGGACTGAGGTATGAACTCTCTCAGGAACATCTCTGAAAACTGAACCCATGTAAGTGAAACTGGCTCGGCCGGGCTACCCAACTCATATGCCTGCCACCACTGATAAGTCGCTCCCCTAAGCTCGAATGTAGTAAAAGCAACCCCACTCGACTCAACATACCCACAGTGCAGAGAATGCGATGTCACTCCTCCAGAAAACCCTGTGCACTCTCTGAAGCCGAACCACTGAATGTACGAGGGTCACTTTTCTTGAACCTTGCAAATTCTAAGTTGCTCTCCCTCGGATGCTGCTGCCCTAACCATGGGCTGAACTAGAACCACAAATTGCGTCACCATGACGCCTGGAACCTGACCAACGGAAACTCGCTGCTCTGAGTGTGGTCTAGCTGCAGCACGTACTCCTCGTCGGCCTCTGCCTCTAGCGATACCTACTCCAAAAGCAGCGTCATCGATAACCGCAGCTCGTGTCCTCACTGTCGGTAAGAGAATGGAAGGATAAAAATTCAAACTCCAAGATCAATAAGCTCGCACAATAAGAATGAAGGAAGTGAGATTGTCTAAATAGTACTGTAGCCTCTCGAAGATAAGTACAGACGTCTCCGTACCGATCCGCAAGACTCTACTAAACTCGCTTATGACTCGTAGCACCTATGAACCTAGAGCTCTAATACCAAACTGTCACGACCCAATTTTCCTTCCGTTGGGTTTCGTGATGGCACCTAGTCTTAAGGACTAGGTAAGCCTACTAAAATGCAGAATAACAACAACTAATAACAGCTAGAATTCTTTCGAGATGAATCCTTTATACAATGAACAACTTCCCAAAACCCGGTAGTACAAGTCATAAGCTCTACAGAGTTTTGCTACAACTTCTAAACACAACCGTATGGAAATAAGTACAACAGTGTGAATATAAAATAGGAAGGTGACTCTGAAGCCTGCGAACGTAGCAGCAGGACTACCATAAGTCTCCTTGGCAAGAATCCGCAGAGCTACTAGCGAACAATACCCGGATCTGCACAAAAAAAATGTGCAGAAGTGTAGTATGAGCACACCACAGCGGCGCCCAGTAAGTACCAAGACAAACCTCGGTGAAGTAGTGTCGAGGAACAGTCGAGACACCTACTGGTCTAATATACAGAACATGATATTTATATAGAGACTACGCGATACGGCTAATGATACAGTAATTAAAATAAGGAAGGAAAACACCAAGTACTCAGGGAAAACACCGCAAGGAAAAACACGGAAAAGTAAGCGAGAATACAACCTAATTCCGAAATCACAAATACAGTAAAGACAAGTCATAACTCCACAACTCCGATAGTTCCAGTAAGTACCAAGACAAACCTCGGTGGAGTAGTGCCGAGGAACAGTCAAGACACCTACTGGTCTAATATACATAACATGATATTTATATAGAGACTACGCGATACGGCTAATGATACAGTAATTAAAATAAGGAAGGAAAACACCAAGTACTCAGGGAAAACACCGCAAGGAAAAACACGGAAAAGTAAGCGAGAATACAACCTAATTCCGAAATCACAAATACAGTAAAGACAAGTCATAACTCCACAACTCCGATAGTTTTCACCTTAAGTCTTAACCAGCAAGCGTCAATCAAATAGTCAAACCCTTCAAGTGATAAAAGAGAAAATGTTTCGAAATATACTTCATTCGAATAAGTGTTCTTTTTAAAAGAGTTGTTTCAAAATAAAGCCTTTTCGAATATAATCTTTTCAGATAGATAACCTTCGCATATCAGTTACCCTGTGACACCTCATCTCAAAATCATACAATACGGGTCTCAATACCTGAACCCTAACACTTGGCATCCTGTGCCCTCATCACACCTCCTGATCATACTGACAACTCACGTGCCCCAAAAGAGTCATTCTCACATCGAAGGCAAATAACAAGGGTGTGCGTGTATACTCAAAAATCTCAAGGAGTCTCCTGTCCGATAAGGGTGATTAACCATGTGTATGCTTGTGCAAGTGTCCTAACATAGTTCATACCGATTAATAAGTACAAGGAATAGAACGGACAGCACCTATAATGTTTACACAGGGATAGGATCAATGAAAACATTAGCTCAAAACACAATGACTTTAACAGGGGATCTCCCAGGATATCGTCCCGTAGTCCCAAACGTAAATATGTGTGCTAGGGATCTCTTGGTATCCTCAATATATGTACTAGGGATCTCTTGGTATCCTTAATATATGTGCTGGTGATCTCTTGGTATCCCGAGGATCTCTTGGTATCCTCAATATATGTGCTGGGGATCTCTTGGTATCCCGAGGATCTCTTGGTATCCTCAATATATGTACTAGGGATCTCTTGGTATTCTCAATATATGTGCTGGGGATCTCTTGGTATCCCGAAGATCTCTTGGTATACTCAATACATGTGCTGGGGATCTCCCAGGTGCAGTCCCGTAGTCCAAAAAGTAAATATGCAGGGGGATCTCCCGGGTGCAGTCCCAAAAGTAAATATGCAGGGGGATCTCCCGGAACACCGATCTGTAGTCCCAAAGTAAACATGCAGCGCAACCAACAGAAACAACAGTCACAACACGACAGAAAGCTCTTACATCACCACAATGCATAAAACAACAACAAATGACAATAATACAAGGTAAGACAAGTACATCAACTTAAGGATTGTAAATCACATGGAAACGGCAGAACCAGCTCACAAGGAGTAACCACAGAAAAGAATGCTGGCATAAAGGGAACAGTTAAACAACGGGGAAACTAATATATAGCGACGATCCCACAATATACAAGTCAATAACAAGGAAATCAACACGAGTCAAATACTCCCAAATAAGGGCAAGTCAACAAGGACATAGGTTATCTAACTTCTTTTAAGATTGGACAATTTTGAGAATATTCGACAATTCAATTAAGGGAAGATAACCTTAGCCTCACTTAAGACTAAACAATTTCAGGAGGGGCAATAATAATTCTCAACTAAGATAAGCAACTATGAAAAGATAGCATGACAATAGGAGAGGCGAAAATTCTTCGATTAAATCAATTAGGAGCCAATTAGGCAATAAGAGTGAATCATGAAGCAATTAATTCCAGTTAAGCATGTAGAGGTGAAACAAATAAATAGGAAACACAGTCATATCAAGAACACATTCCTACACAGTGAATATAAAGACCTAAGAACCCTAAAAGTCCAATTTTTCAACAAATAAGTCTGAGCACGCACTCGTCACCTCGCGTACACAAACTACAATCAACATAGAAGACTTAAATCTTAAGGGGAAGTCCCCCACATAAGGTTAGGCAAGATACTTACCTCAAAGACGACACACCGATACTCAAAAATGCACCTCTCGGGTAAAAAGACCTCCGGACGGCTCAAATCTAACCAAATTAACTTCAAAGCACAAATAAAACACATAAAAAACTATTCTGGATCATAAAGTCTCAATCTTTAACAAAATCCAAAAATCGGTCCAAAAGTCGACCCCCGGACCCGCACCTCGGAACCCGACAAATTTTACAAAAACCGAATACCCATTCCAATATGAGTTCAACCATAAAAAATTTATTAAATTCCGATACCATTTGGCCCCTCAAATCATGATTTTTCATTTTAGAAATTTTTTTCAACAACTAACATTTTCCTCAACCCAAATCACAAAGTAAATGATAAAAATGAAGACAAATTCATGTAATATAATCAATTCTAAGTGAAGAACACTTACCCAAACGATTTGTGCGAAAATCCCTCAAAGAATCACTCATAACCGAGCTCCACAAGTCAAGTTATGGTGAAAATGGTGAAACACTCAATTTTGGGATATATTCTGTCCGCCCAGGCATTTGTTCATCGCGAACGCGAAGGAAGGACCGCGTTCGCGAAGAAGAAAAGTTAAGGCTGCCCAGGTTGCTCATCGCGAACGCGATGATGAGCTCGTGAATGCGGAGAAGAGAAGTCTGATGGCCCAAGGACTGCCCTTCGCGAACGCGTGAAATAGTACGCGAACGCGAAGGGTGGGTTGGCATAACTACGCGAACGCAATAGACAGATGCGAACGTGATGAAGGAAGAGAAAGAGCTTTGCGAACGCCAGGCGTTTTATGCGAACGCGATGTAGGAAAATGAGGCGACCAGCAAAGACACTTCGCGAACGCGGAAGGGGCTCCGGAAACGCGAAGGAGGATATCAGATACCAGAAACAGCAGTTCAAAAACAAGGGAAAATGGCCCGTAGCCCATCCGAAACACACCCGAGGCCCCCGGTACCGCGTCTAATCACACAAACAAGTCACATAACCTAACACGGGTTCGCTCGAGGTTACGAATCACATTAAACAACGCCGAAACAACGAATCAAATCATAAATCGAACTTATGAACTTTCAAATCTTCAAATTTCTAAACTCGTGCCGAAACCTATCAAATCAATCCGGAATGACGCCAAATTTTGCAGGCAAGTCCAAAATGACATAACGGAGTTGTTCCAACTCTCGGAATCGCATTCCGACCCCGATATCGCAAAAGTCAACTTTGGGTCAAAATTCTCCATTTTCCAAACTTCAACTTTTCCAACTTTCGTCAAAATGCCTCAATTTACCCTATGGACCTCCAAATCTGAATCCGGCCGCGCGCCTAAGTCCAAAATTACCATACGAAGCTGTTGGAATCATCAAAAATTCATTCCGGGGTCGTTTATTCAAAAGTCCAATTCCGGTTAAATTCTCACCGTTCAAGCTTCCAAAACTAGCATCCTTCTTTCAATTCGACTCCGAATCATCCGTTAACTGAATTCAACCATGCACGCAAGTCGATACACATAATGTGAAGTTGCTCCAGACCTTACACTGCTGAACGGAGCTTAAATTCTCAAAATGACCAGCCGGGTCGTTACATCTTTAATTTAATGAACTCTTTGCTAAACTCGTGGATTCACTTGCGTAGTGCGATAGTTGACTTTTTTTAATAATTTTCAAAATTAATTTCTTTGAATGTAGTAATTTTCTCCAAAAGTAATGGTGTACTAATAATCCCCGTCATGACTGCGGATTCGCTTGCGTAGCGCGATTATGGAAAAAATTAGTTCATCTCGGTCGCACATTCGCTTGCGTGGTGCGGTCAGGACAATTTTACTCAAATATTTTCTATAATAATTTTAATAATAAAAGCGGACATATGTAAAACATGAAAACCAAATAAAAATACAGTTTGTCCAAAATTAATTTAAAGTCAAATGTAGTCAATAAAGCGACCGTGCTAGAACCACAGGACTCGGGGAATGCCTTACACCTTCTCCCCGGTCAACAGAATTTCTTACCCGGACTTTGTTTTCGTAGACCAATAATAAAAGAGTCAAATTTTCTGTTGTCCGGGGATTCAAATAAAAGGTGACTTGGAACACTCATAAATCAATTCCAAGTGGCGATTCTGTTAATAAAATAATCCCTACTCAAAATTTATCACTTTAATTGGAAAAACTCTTTAACCCACAATCCACAATAACATCACATATATTTTTCGGGGGGTAGAAAAAGGAGTGTGACAGCTCTGGCAACTCTGCGGGATTTCAAGAATTCGACCTTGCACATTGACTTTATTTGGCTTCATTAATTTTTTGTATATAATTGTGATCTATTTGGGCCTAATGTGCTACTTACCTGCTCTTTACCGCTTTGATATTGTTGAACTGTATTATAAATTGTCTTCTTGCGCACCCCCTCTGAGTCTTCTGAATACAACCTCGGGAATCGCGGATACGCGCCCCATTCTTTGTTGAGATAAAGCCGGTGGGCCTGGGCTCCCGGTGAAGGATTATTAGTCACCCATATTTAAGAACGGGGAGGGTCCATTAGTTAAGCCGGAGAAGTATTGCTCCTGGTACACTACCCCTTCCCAACTCGAGTTGTCCGCTCATTTTATGGCTAGTCTAGATACACCTCATCCCCTAAGATTTTTAGAAAACCTAGAAGAACAAGCCACATGCCTGGTTATCCCTAGTAGGATCGTTTTATTGCATCATGTGCATTTGACTTAGCGTAGCTCGGCACAGGGGCCGGGTCCGTATAAGAGAGGTATCCTTTTTGAGGCCATCATGCTCACTTATGTGCTACCTGTTGCATCATTTGGAAGGTTTGCTTGCATTTGTTGACCAGCTTTAGAAAATTAGTTGAGCGAAATAAAAAAAAATCGTTCCCCCGGTTTTGCGCAGTTAATTCGTTTTTACTAAATAAAATAAATAAATAAATAAAAATGGTCTAGTCTTGGTTCGAACTACGCAGGTCCGATTCTCATAATTCCAGTGGGTTACGTAGGCAACCTTCATCGGGTTCGGCCCCCATTTTTGCAAGAGTTTTCGAAATCGGTGTTACATAATATTTTTCAATTTTTAATAATAATAATAAATCGATAGTTTTGCTGCTTTTTTTCTTTTTCATTGTTTTTGTCTTTGCGTCCGATCATGTTTTTCAATTTTTAATAATAATAATAATAATTTTACTTTTTTTTATTTTAACTTTTTTTTTTTGTATTTCTGCAC
>NC_031996.1:46697065-46704731 GCF_001879085.1 Nicotiana attenuata
ACCTCCTAAAAACAAATTTTAGTTTTTTTTGTATTTTTAATTTTCTATTTTTTTTTTGTTTTCCTGCACCACCTACCCTACCCCTACCCCCCAGCGCAAACCCCCTCAAAATTTATTTTTTTACTTTTTTTGTTTAGTATTTTTAATTTTCTGTTTTTTTGTTTTTCTGCACCACCCACCCCCCAAACCCCCAACCCCACCCGCAAAATACTTTTTAACTTACACATTGTAAGGTAAAAGGCTTTTTTTATGCAAGATGAGCATGATGCTAAAACATGGGTCAAGTTGGGCGGGTTGGGTTATGACCCATTGTATAGCCCATCTTGACCCAGCCTATCTTAGCCCAAGTACACTTTGGGCTGGGTTGGGCAATGACCCTTTTATTGACCTAACCCATCTTGACCCGCCTAAATTCAGCCCAACCCGCCCATTTTGCCACCCCTAATTAACAACTAGGATTCTTGAGTTCCTAATTACCTTCTTGTTTGCAGTTCTGAATGCATTTGTCATACTCTACAGATGTGAGTTTTTTATTCAACTCTAATGGTGTACCAGAAGGCTTTTCTCAACCCAAGACTGCTTCAGATATCAACTCCAATACATACTTTCTTTGACACATAAGGATTCATTTCTTTGATCTAGCAAATTCAATTCCCAGAAATAATTTCAATTCCCCTAGGTCCTTCATCTTGAGCTTCTTCTGCAACTCTATTTTGGTGTCACAAAGTAACTTATCATTGTTCCCTGTGATCAACAAGTCATCCACATACACAAGGATGATAACTATGTCACTATTGGTTCCTCTAATGAACAATGAATAATCATAGTGACTTTGTTTGAATTCCATCTGCAGAAGTACCTCTGTTAACTTCATATTCTACTGCCTTGGTGCTTGTTTAAGACCATAAAGGGACTTGTGGAGTTTGCAAGCCTTCTTAGTCTCCCCCTGTCTAGCAAACCCTTGTGGAATATGTATGTACACCTCTTCAACCAATTCACCATTAAGGAGTGCATTATGGACATCTATTTTGTAAATCATCCAGTGCTGGAGGCAGCAAGAGCTACAATGGACCTAATTGTTACCATTTTAGCTACAGGGGAGAAGGTTTCACTCTAGTCCAGCCCTTCCTTTTGACTGTACCCTTAGGCTACAAGTTTGGCCTTGTAGTTTTCAACCTCTCCTGAGGCTTTGTACTTGATTTTGAAGATCCACCTACACCCTATTGGTGTTTTTCCAGGAGGCACATCAACTATGCTCCAGGTTTTGTTTTCCTCTAAGGCTGCAATCTCAAGCTTCATAGCTTCTACCCACTGAGGATTAGTGGCTGCCTGACTGAAGGACTGAGGCTCAAAACATGCTAAATAAGCTAACAACACCTGACTGTATGAGGGAGTAGTGTGAGTATAGCTCACATAAGTTGAGATAGGATAAGAACACCTAGTAGCATTGGACTGCACACATAATCTTGCATCCATAAGGGAGGCTTACTTGGACTGGAGGATTTTTTGACCTGAGCAGGTACAACATCAGGTGGGTTAACTACTGCAATAAGGGCTGCAGCATCAACAGCTTCTGCAGAGTCCGGGTGAGCCTCATAGGAGTATCAACAGGTGTTGCATTATCAGGGAGGTCACCTACAGGAATTGTAGACTGGTCTGGTATGTGGTGAGGAGAAGCAAGAGGAGAAATAGGAGGCTCCCCCTCAGATGTAACACCAGCATCATGTGGAGGAACATCAGCACCAGGAGATGAATCTGTGGCAGGTAATCTGGGATCTGCATTAATTGGTGAAAGCAGATCCAGTATAGGAAAAATAGTACTACCAGAAGATAACATATGCTTAAAAGGAAAAATGTCTTCCTGAAAAACAATATTTCTATTAACAAATAGAGACTTAGAGTTCAAGTCATACAGAACATAACCCTTTTGAGATGAAGAATAGCCCAGGAAGACAGCAGGAATGGCTCTTGGTGAGAACTTGTTGACAATTCTGGGACATACTGCATAATATAGACAACCAAAGACCTTTAAGTGTTGCAGAGAAGGAAAATGCAAGTAAAGCAACTCAAATGGTGATTTGTACCCAAGTGTTCTAGATGGAATTCTGTTGATGAGGTAAACTGCAGTGGTGACACATTCACCCCAAAACCTTAAAGGAACAGCACCATGAAACCATATGGTTTTGTGTTTCCTCTCAACAATTCCATTTTGTTGAGGGGTGTAAACACATGTACTCTAATGAAAGATACCAAGAATGGAGAGCAACTATTTGAACTCATTAATGAAAAACTCACTACCATTATCAGTTCTTAAGACTTTTATGGAAGTTGAAAACATATTCCTTATTTGAGTTAGAAAATCTCTTAGTACAACTATAACTTCTTACTTGAAGTTTAGCAGAAAAATCCAAGTGTATCTGGTATAGTCTTCAACTAATGTAACAAAATCCCTCTTACCACTATGAGAAATAACTCTATATGGCCCCCGGATATCACAATGAACTAAGTCAAATGCAGATTAAGATACCGATGTACTTAGAGCAAAAGGCAATCTAGACTGTTTAACAACTGGGCATACATGACAGTGATGAGTTCTGTCTTTAAGGTACTAAGTGCATCTAACTTCCTTATTACATCAAAAGGAGCATGTCCTAATCTTCTATGACATACTACTTCAGAATCAAGTAAGTTGGCTGCGTGAGCACACTTATTTTCTGGTGTTGCTGTAGAATACTGTGATGATCCTCCTTGAAGTATGTACAAACCATGCTCCTTCTTACCAATCCCCTTCACCTGACCACTGAAGAGATGGAAAATGCAGAAATCAGGGAAGAATGCAACCATGCATTGGATTTCTTTTGTGAGTTAAGACACTGAGGGTAAGTTGTATCTAAAGTCTGGAATGTATAGCACATTAGAGATATTGTTATTTCTAAGTACTGAGGAGGTTCATTTATGTGATACAGACACTACATTCCCAATAGGTAATTGAACAGTGCACCTCTCTGAACTGTGGATTGCTTGACAAGAGGTAAGAGCATCAAGTTGTGAAGTCATATGATTTGAGGCTCATGTGTCTATAATATAATTATGCTTGAGATAATTTGACATTAGAGTAATTAGAGTACCTGCAACAGCTACCTTGGTGGATGATTCTGGACCCTCTTCATTCCTTTTGGACAGCATCTGAATAATTTGTTGGTACTGTTCTTTGGTGAAGAAAGGAACTGCATGAGTATTGTTAGGATTTGTTTGTGTAAACTGAGGCATGAAAGTTTGCTGGACTTGCTGCAACCCTGGTTGAATTCCATAGGAAACTTGCTAATTGTTTGCTTCTGCAGCATTTGGAAACATTGGACTACTCACACTGTTTGCGTACACTCCAGAACTCTGCCCCTTTTTCTTTCCTTTGAAGTCTGATGGATACCCATGAAGTTTGTAGCAGTTCTCCTTTGTGTGCCCCTTATAGTGACAATATTTACACTGAACCTGATTCTTTCTATACTTGAAATTTCCACCTACATTTGTTGGGTTCTTATTACTATAGAATACAACTCCTTCTATGCCTTCAACAGTTTGATTGGTCTGAGTGAAATTAGCCAGACTCCTTTGACTCTCTTGATCAATCAATAGAGAGTAGGCTTGTTAATGCTAGGAATTGGAGACATCATCATGATCGATCTCCTTGACTATGAGTAGGACTCATTCAATCCCATTAGAAACTGTAGTAGCCTGTGATACTCAAAGTGTTGGGCATATTTTTTTGACTCAGGACATGGACACCTAGGACGGGGCATTAACGCATCAAATACATCCCAAAGATCTCTCAACTTGGAGAAGTAGTCAGCAATAGACATGGTACCTTGAGTGAGGGTATGAATCTCTCTATGAAGATACAGAACCCTAGATCCATTTACCTTGTCGAATCTCTCCTTTAAGTCCTCCCAAACCTTGTGAGCATTAGAGGCATATACTACACTACTAAGTAAACTTGGTCTTACTGCATTCATTATCCATGAGAGAACTACAACATTCACTTTCTCCCATTGATCATGAAGTTCAGGTTCAAATTTAGACTTAGAATTGATCATCTACAAAACCTAACTTGCTTTCCCTAACAGACCAATCCTCATAGACCTACTCCATAGCGCATAGTTATCTGAACCAGTAAGTTGAAGAGAAATCAGAGTACTACCTGGAGTGTCTGTTGGTTGAAGGAAGAGTGGGTGATTGTGGTCAATTGATGGAAACACAGTTGTGCCGGCGGCAGGACTGACACTACCAGAGGTTGTAGTTGCTGGAAATGAAGTTTCACCTAACGTTTCTTCTCCAAGCGCCATTTTTAACTGCTTCTCAAGAGTAAACCCTAGCCTTTCAGCTACACGCTACAATTGGACAATTTACCACAGAATTATGAAATTGAAGTAACGAGAGTAAGGACTAGCTTGAGAACTGCTTTCGATCTACTCCGGTGGCTCTGATACCATGTTAGCTGCCATGAATCGGAAGGCTGAGCTTGAGGAAGAAGACATGCAAGAGAAGGCAACACTCAGAGAATGAGAAAACAAAATCTGTTATTGAGAAGAACTGATACAACCGTATATCTGTACATGAGTGTGTTGTGTATTTATAGAACTACAGTATAACTGATTTCTAACACTGTACTAACTAACTTACTCCTAACTCCAGTCTATATTTACATTTCTAACCATAGTTAACTTATCAGCTTGTTTTACTAACTCCAGTCAATAGGGATCTATGGTGAAAACTGAAAAGGTATTAGAGGTTACATATTTTAACCAAGGTAAATAAAATAGAGAAAGGGTTATAAGAAACCTGAACTAGTGGAGCATCTCCTTTTGATTTTTTTTTTAAAAATATTTTTGGCCAGAAGAGCAACTTCTATAATCATATCTTAGGACCCGTTTGTCCATAAAAAATATTTCTTTTTTTTTATTTTTTTAAATGTGTTTGTCTATAAAAATTTGTAATTTATTGAATTTTTTTCGAGAATGAGTTTTTCAAAAACAAAAAGTGATTTTGACCACTTTTTCAAAATTTTCAGAATTTTTTTTCCGCTCACAAAATTGTAATATTTTTCAAGTAAAATGCACTTCCAAACATAATTTCAAATTCCAAATGCCAGTTTTCAACTTAACTCTAAATACTATTTTTTTTCAAAAATTACAATATTTATGTCCAAACGCCTACTTTAGTATCTTCTTTCGAAGCTATAAAAAATAATATTTGGGGACTAGTGGGGAGACAGACTTAACAAGAAGCTGATGAGCCTTATCAAACAGTGGACAAAAGGAAATAGAAAAACAAGCTGATTTATTTTTTTTGGGGGGGTGGGGGGGGGGGGTTGAACTTGCCAAGTATACATATTTAGAATTGATTTATTTCTTCAAATGCAAAATCATGAATTTTTGGATCTTTTGTCCGAAAAACAAAACGAACAAGTTCTTTCTTTTACTCTCGCATTTCCATTATTTAGCCATGAGACATACTATGAGTTGTATGTTTCAAAAATAAATTAATTGGAGGCGGCTATATGTGTTTTGAGTATTGATATCATTCTATTAAGACCTATTCATTTGTCAATGTTGTGACCAGTGCATGCCCATATTGATACATCTTAATTGATTTGATATTTAGAGAACTCAGTAGAATTATAACTCTATCGTAATTCTCCTTATTTATTTGAATTTAGATTCAGTACACGTTGTAATATTCAGAAGGTCCATAACCACGAATCAAGTGTAATTATTCACCAAAAACCAGCACAATGCTCCTAATTTGGAATAAAATTTGTCGAAAAATGAATAATGATATTTAGGGTATTTTAGTGTTATTTCTAACCATAGTTAACTTATCAGCTTGTTTTACTAACTCCAGTCAACAGGGATCTATGGTGAAAACTGAAAAGGTTTAGAGGTTACATATGTTAACCAAGGTAAATAAAATAGAGAAAGGGTTATAAGAAACCTGAACTAGTGGAGCATCTCCTTTTGATTTTTTTTTTTAAAATCTTTTTGGCCAGAAGAGCAACTTCTATAATCATATCTTAGGACCCGTTTGTCCATAAAAAATATTTCTTTTTTTATTTTTTTTAAATGTGTTTGTCCATAAAAATTTGTAATTTTTTGAATTTTTTTCGAGAATGAGTTTTTCAAAAACAAAAAGTGATTTTGACCACTTTTTCAAAATTTTCAGAATTTTTTTCCCGCTCACAAAATTGTAGTATTTTTCAAGTAAAATGCACTTCCAAACATAATTTCAAATTCCAAATGTCTGTTTTCAACTTAACTCTAAATACTACTTTTTTTGAAAAATTACAATTTTTAGGTCCAAACGCCTACTTTAGTATCTTCTTTCGAAGCTATAAAAAATAATATTTGGGGACTAGTGGGGAGACAGACTTAACAAGAAGCTGATGAGCCTTATCAAACAGTGGACAAAAGGAAATAGAAAACCGAGCTGATTTATTTTTTTTTTTAGGGGGGGGAGGGGGGGGGGGGGGTTGAACTTGCCAAGTATACATATCTAGAATTGATTTATTTCTTCAAATGCAAAATCATGAATTTTTGGATCTTTTGTCCGAAAAACAAAACAAACAAGTTCTTTCTTTTAGTCTCGCATTTCCATTATTTAGCCATGAGACATACTATGAGTTGTATGTTTCAAAAACAAATTAATTGGAGGCGGCTATATGTGTTTTGAGTATTGATATCATTCTATTCATTTGTCAATGTTGTGACCAGTGCATGCCCAAATTGATACATCTTAATTGATGTGATATTTAGAGAACTCAGTATAATTACAACTCTATCGTAATTCTCCTCATTTATTTGAATTTAGATTCAGTACACGTTGTAATATTCAGAAGGACCATAGCCACGAATCACGTGTAATTATTCACCAAAAACCAGCACAATGCTCCTAATAATAAAAGTTGTCGAAAAATGAATAATGATATTTAGGATATTTTAGTGTTATTTCTACAAATATACAAGCGATCTACGGTCAAATATTATTCGAAAAAAATTTGCTAGGTCTTGTTGCCAAAAATGAAGCTTAGTAAACCATCAAATGTTGGACATTAACTTAGTTTTTGTTGTTAGAACGGGACACAAATTTTGGGTGACAAATTGAAACTTTATGAGGGGACATCTTTGTAATTTTAGTGTCAATAATCTTGGTATGTATAAAGAATATCCCTTCAACTAAAACTATGATGCTTCCCCAGACAAATGAAAATCTTAGCTACTAAAACTTAGCTAAGGATACCTCTCTCTCTCTCTCTCTGCCAATTCTATCTCTAGCAAGCATCGCCCTCTTATCAAGGTGACCCTTTTAGTTTCAATAGTTGCTTTTTTGGTAACCCTTTTAGTATTACAAGTTGCTTCTTTGAAAATTGTTATGACCCTTTTAATCTTAGAAGTTGCTTCAACATTTGGTGACCCTTTTAGTTTCAAAAGTTTGCGTCTTTGAAATTTTTGGCTTGTGTAATCAACTGGGTTTTTTTCTGTTCTACTTTCTTGTCTACCAAAGTCAGAATCTTGATATTGTCTCGTAAATTTGTGTGTGTGTGTGTGTGTGTGGGGTGGGGGGGGGTAGTAAGTGACTACCAATAATTAAGACGGAGCTGTACCAATTAAAGTGG
>NC_031996.1:46704751-46774442 GCF_001879085.1 Nicotiana attenuata
CTACGAAGTACTTCGTAGTATAGTCTCGTAATTAGTTGTGTGTGTGTGTGTGTGTGGGGGGGGGGGGGATAAGTGATACCCATAATTAAGCGGAAGCTGTCCAATTAAATGGTTAACTTGTCATCATATCGCTAGTAGAAGTTAGTGCTTTTATTACTACTGGCTGAGTGTTGTGCAGTTGCTTGGTTTGAGTAATTCTGGGCTTATAGATAGGAGTAACTATAATTGAATCCCAAAAACAAGAGTTTGGCAACGTTAAAATGGATGAACTTTAGTTGCTGGCTGCTGATGAGCTTGAAGATAGAGTGATTTTGTTTTTGGGTTTGACTAAATAGTGTCAACATGAATGATCTATCAGATAAGGATTCTGGAGTAGACTAAGTGGGAGGAGAGTTTATGTATGTTCCAGAAATGCCTTTGGTTCTTCGAGCATTCTGTGGCACAAAATCCATCATTGGCAAAAAGGTTATTTGGTTTTGCCATTTTGGGCTTTGCTCTAAAAGAAACTACTGCATTGTTACCCCTATGATGGTGTAACTGACCTTATCCTTATTTCAAGCGAGGAAAGAAGGTTGTCGTTTCATTTAACCATCTTTCTGAAACAATGCTTTTGCTATGATACTGGAAAAATCAACTCATGTTTCCAGTCTATTTGCACTATGAAGTTGTATTCCATCAGGATCCGTTGCTTGGTTCTAATTGCACATTCTTGTGATGCTGGACTTAATATGTTTGACAATGCTATTTGGCCTTTGATCTTGTTAAGAAAATGAACCTTGGACCTAACTAAACTCCAAATACAGTTCAAATGGTGAGGATTTTCCTAGAAAGTATTAGGAAATTACAATCTACAAACTTAACAGATGTGGAATTCTGACATGTCTTTTCGAGTTGTTCATGCTGAGATCCCTATTAGTGGTGCAAGTGTCATCATGATTTTGATCAAAAAATATCTGTGTTTTTAAATCTTTTATATTAAGCAACTCTACCTTTTCAAGTAGTGATCTCGACTGATATTACATCAGCCAAAGTTTCCAGATGCCATTTGCTGTGTGCATCCTCTTGTGGGTTGGGCCCGCTAACTCACAGGCATTTTCTCGATCATCTAAAAATATTTTCTTCTTCTTGCACTTTGGCTAGTTCTTTTTCCATTTTGCTTGTACCTCCTAGACAAAGTACTGGAGTCTATATTCTGCTCTGATTCTTTCTTTCTTCGTTCTGCAGGTTTAAGAAAGTTGGTAGGCTCAAGTTGAGGCGGTTATCATG
Organism: Nicotiana attenuata; assembly: GCF_001879085.1. Taxonomy (NCBI): domain Eukaryota; kingdom Viridiplantae; phylum Streptophyta; class Magnoliopsida; order Solanales; family Solanaceae; genus Nicotiana; species Nicotiana attenuata. Next base: position 46,706,018 of record NC_031996.1, read on the forward strand.
GCACATTTACTTTCTACCACTTGTTCTTTAGATGTCTCTTCCAGCAACAAGATGCATTTCAAGTCAATTAACCAATGTTCTACTCCTATTCCAACATCTTTTAATATGGGAATTTCCTTCTCACCTTTGAAAAAGCTAAGCTCGCAAAGGAAAAAGTCTGCACAATATGTGGTCAGAGCTTCAGCTGTTTCTATGAGCCAAGAAGCCACAAATCAGAACGACTCAGGCTCTCAACAGAGCACTGATGCAGCTTCCACTAGAAAGAAGGTCATGGTTATTGGCGGTGATGGCTATTGTGGCTGGGCTACTGCTCTCCACCTATCCAACAAGGGTTATGAAGTTGCCATTGTTGACAACCTTATTCGTCGCCTATTTGACCACCAGCTTGGTCTAGATTCTCTAACACCCATCTCATCTATCCATAACCGCATTAGGCGTTGGAAATCTCTGACAGGAAAAGACATTCAACTGTTTGTTGGTGATATATGTGACTTTGATTTCTTGGCAGAAGCCTTCAAATCCTTTGAACCTGATGCTGTTGTCCACTTTGGAGAGCAGCGTTCTGCTCCTTATTCTATGATTGATCGGTCGAGAGCTGTTTTTACCCAACATAATAATGTGATAGGGACACTTAATGTACTTTTTGCCATAAAGGAGTTTAGGGAAGAGTGTCATTTGGTCAAACTCGGGACAATGGGAGAATACGGGACCCCTAACATAGATATTGAAGAAGGTTTTATAACTATCACTCATAATGGAAGAACAGATACTCTTCCATATCCCAAACAGGCAAGCTCTTTCTATCATTTGAGTAAAGTCCATGATTCCCACAACATAGCTTTTACTTGCAAGGCGTGGGGAATCAGAGCTACCGACCTGAACCAGGGAGTTGTGTATGGGGTGAGGACTGACGAAACTGCAATGCATGAAGATCTGGTCAACAGACTTGATTATGATGCTGTATTTGGAACTGCATTAAATCGGTTCTGTGTTCAGGCTGCTGTTGGACATCCACTTACAGTATACGGTAAAGGAGGGCAGGTACGAACTTCCTCTCATTCCATGTAGTACTACACTTTAACGAATAACCAACTAATACTATTGAAGAAATCTTGAGTTCTATACTCAGATCCTCAAGTGAAATTTCTTTTCTAGCTCTCTTCAAATGCAGAAATAAAGATCTACTTTGAAAATGGATCACAAAATGTTCACTTGATGTAAATTGCTAATCCATCTCATGCTTTTGTAATTGTTCTGTAAGACCAACTTACAAAAGAATTGTTCTTTGGACCATAAACGGGGTGAACTTCAATAATCAGTGACATGATCTGTACAGACTACTTTGTCATGATCTCATCTAAAGAGAGCTAAGTAGCTAGTCATTTGTTCATTGCCGAAGACTAGCGTATGATAAGGATATAGGGACTGAGAAACGTTCTATGTAGGAAATGCTCAAAATGCTGAACTGTAGACCTATTTACCTTATCCACAAAAAAGAAATGCTGAACTGCAGACCTATTTACCTTATCCAAAAAAGAAATGCTGAACTGTAAACCTATTTTGCATACAGTCTGCCCCGAGTCCCTGACTGCTAAATACAAGCTGACATATCCTACCTTCCTCTTGCTTTTTTTAATTCAAATAGCAAAAACCATGGATGCTTCTGTAAAATTGAAGATTGTTGCTGGGAATTGAAACTGTCAAGAATTGACTGACCTCACTTCATATAATGTATCTAACACAATTATCCTGGAAAACAAAAAGTGGAAAGAAGGAGCCAGTCTGGTCACTAGGAAAATGATAAAAGGTGAAATTTAATAGGCTTCTTTATTTTGGATCAGAAAGAAAATTGAGGGTTGATTTTCTTTATTCATTGACACGCTTACTGTTTGTATTTATTTTGTGTGTGTCTTGACCAATTACCTCCTGACCGATAAGTCAGTAACCATTTCATAGTATTCCTGGCTTTTCTAATGTATGTTTTTGCGTCTTGCAGACCAGGGGATATTTAGATATTAGAGATACAGTTCAATGTGTTGAGATTGCAATTGCCAATCCAGCAAACCCAGGAGAGTTCCGTGTTTTCAATCAATTCACAGAGCAGTTTTCAGTAAATGAGCTTGCAGCCCTTGTCACAAAAGCAGGGGAAAAGCTTGGCCTTGAGGTGAAGACCATATCGGTACCCAATCCAAGAGTAGAGGCAGAGGAACACTACTACAATGCCAAACATACTAAACTAATTGAGCTGGGCCTACAACCCCACCTCCTTTCTGATTCTCTTCTTGACTCACTACTGAACTTTGCTGTTCAATATAAGGATCGTGTCGATACAAAGCAGATAATGCCTAGTGTTTCTTGGAAAAAAATTGGGGCGAAGCCAAAGACTGTTGCAGCATAAATCACTAAGACAAACTTTAAAGACGAGAGGCCTAGAGTTTCCATCTGCCATTTTGAATAGGAGCTATAATATTTTTATGAACCGTTACACCTTCTTGGTTCGAGTTTTAGGGAATGTATTTTTTGTATTTGGAGCTGGTAGAGTTGTGGGTGTAAAAATTGTACGACCAAATGCTTGGGGTTTTGATGACCAGTTTCAAGACTTATATGCAAACTTTGGGTTATGAATTACTTGTCCAAGTTAGTTTTGGCTACATAGAGTGCTCCCAATCATCCCATATCGTTAATTTGTCATTTTGGCAGATGTATCCAGTAACTTTTTGGCTTGCGTAGCGACTGAAGAGAGAAGTTTCCTATAGTCTAAAAATTCCAGAGGACATTGTCTTAGGTTTGGAGATGAATGATTTATTGGCTTGTAAAATCAAAATGTTCAAGCAAAGAAGTCAAATTTTTTTGTAACTTGTCTAAGATGCTGAAGTCATGAGATGATTAGGACCTTCTTGTGAAGCCTTTGACTGTATTAATGCCGGAAACTAAGCAAAAAGTTGCATAACAGAAACTCAGCATAATCTGTGCTGCTCTGACTTTCACAACACCACAGAAAATGAACAAAAAGCAATTTGAATGCATAATTTAGCTACATGCATAAATCAATGTTCACCATGTTTCATATGAAATTCTACGGTAAATTAAGTTTGTGAGTCTTTACAAACTTGTTTTTAGTTTTATGACCCTTATCTCTTTTTTTTACACACGACAGATTTACTTTTACACATAAGAGGTCTATATTACACATAAGATATCTAAAAAGGACACTTTCTTAATTTCTACATTGTAAATGGCCATGAAGGCCCATTTCCCCGAAGGGAGCTTCTTCCCAAGAAAACATAGAAAAGACGAAAAGAACCGAGTACTATAGCCATATCCTTTTCTTGTTTTCTTCCCCACCCTATGTGGTATCCATACATTCTCATATACTACTAACCTTCCTGCAATTCCCACTTTGAACTGAGTTTTGGCATTCGGTCCGTCAAAACTTTCTTTCACTAATGATGAGATAAAGGTCAAAGCAGTGCCTATGTTCGCGAACAAGCTATTTCACTGTCTACTTGGTGTTGTTGGTAAACGGTAAACTTGTATGCAGCACAGGACATTGGATCAGAATCGTGAATGTATATATCCACTAGTTCTTTTGCATGACTCAGATGGCATAGCCATGTAATCTCCGCAAAGACCCTCTTTCACAAAGGCCACCACAACTGAAGCCAACTCATCTTGATGCATGGTGAATTCATGATCAGCACCTTCGATAATGTGTAATTTATGATTTGGTATATTCTTGGCAAATTCCATTGCATCTTCAACTGGCACCATTTCGTCCACTGTACCATGGATTGTCAACACCCTGTATATTAATCCAGCAGGTTTAGTACATAGTTGTCAAGTTTTAAACAAGTTGTCATTCACAAGAAAAAGTGGCCTCATATTGAGACATGCACATAATGTGCACAGACAACGAATTAACGCCCAACTGTTGAAAAGGATGTATCATACAGTGAGATATGACGTGAATACTTAAGAATCACCCAGTTATAATCAATATCAATGCCTGACCTGCAGCTTTTGGGGATACTTTGACATGCTCCACCAGTATCAGTTGTAAGACGGTCCATCAAGCTTTCCTCAGTGACACGATACTCTAACCTTCCTGCAAATATCAAGAGATGGCAGTGTGGAGGGTTAACAACTGAAGGCAACCTGCCTGCTCACCTGTTTTGGTGCACATAGCATGAAAGAAATAGAAGACTCTGAAATTGCAAGAACAACGCGGAAAGCATAAAAAGAGTATTTTTGGTGTAAAGGAGAGAATTAGAATATTGGATAAGGGTCAAATATACCCCTCTACTATTCGAAATAGTTTAAATACACCCTCCATTTGAGTATTCATCCAATTGTACCCCTACCGTCATACTATTGCACTAATTTGCCCCTAACTTAAACGGAGGGACACGTGGCAAACTCAGAATCAAATAACCCACTTACAATTTTAATACCTGATTTCTTAACCCACCCGTTAATTTAATCCATAAACGACCCGTCAAATCTCTTTATTTTGATTTTCCTTTCATTTTCTTTCTTTTTTCCTTTACACCCTTCTCTTTCTTCTTTATCAAAACACCCTGCCACCTCCTTCACCTGAGCTTACACCCAATTCAAATCAAATTTCGAGTCCAACGGCCTCCAAAATATAACAATGCAGCTCTTTGCCATAGTGCCACTCTGTACCAGTTCTTCTTCACCTCTCCACACAAAGAAAGAAGCGTTGAAACTGTAAATGCATCAAACTTCCAGCCTTGAAATTGCATATCCTTCACAAAATCCCATATTTTAGCATCTAAAACTCTCTTTTACACCCATATACACTTAAATTAGAACATTAAAAATGAAACATTCCTATACGGCATTCCATCTCCTACATATTATTTGACAGCATTTTGGTGTTCTATTGATGAAATTGTTTGCCATCAAAAAAGAAAGTTCGTCACTTACAAGGTGCATACTCCCATTACAAAGCAACCACAAATTTTTCCAGGTCCACAAGTAAAGGCAAGCCACCACAAGGATAATGCAACTGGCAGGTCAAACTAGTTAGTGGCAGAGCAGCATTGCTCACTACTTTCCTACTCAAAGTCCTTCTAATTCAGATTCTAATGCTACACTTGATTGAACAGGTGCCTGTGATACGCACATGGACCAGCATACCCTGCACATGACCCACAAACATGCTTGGCAAATAGGCGCACCACTGCTTTGCACCTGCCAGTCTGATAAGCATGCACTTGCCATTGCGCACAACTGCCCTTGTAATTATTGCAAGTTGACTATTTCAAGCATAGCACTATGTCATGCTCATCAACCAAACTTGTGCTGCACCTCACATTTGCCGCCCATGTCTGGTCTAATCAGCTGTACCATATTCCGAAGTGATATTCATCAGCTAAACCAGCCACACCATGTGAGACATGTCATCTAACCATGTCCACTACCTCCCTAGGTGGTTTATTACTATTATCCATTGAAATGCATAGAAGTGTGAACCGTCCAATATTCCAGACTATAGAACATCCAGACCCAAAAATGGGACAGAAATATGTCGATTATGAAGCACAAACGGAAAAGAAGGCTATTAAGCATACCTTTTCTATTTCTAACATCAATAAAACCATCCTGCTTTATCTTTTCTTTAAAGTCTCTGCCCAAGCGGCCCTCTATCCCTCTCTCAAGATTGAAGCGGCCAGATATATTAATGACAGTTTGTACATCCTTGTACCTCGAAGCATACAAGAGCACAGCATTTCCTCCTGTAGGTAATTTATCACGAAAAAAACACTTTCAGCAGGAACACTAGCAGCGATACAATTTCCCGGGAAATAAGTTCGAGATATGGTTATTGAATCTAAATTAAGCTGCAGAATGTGTTGATTCTAGAAAGTGGATACAAGACAAACTGTGGGATAATATGATACTCTCTTTCCTTGTTAATTTGATCTTAGCCTGAGAGATCAATAGAGCACTATCATGACAACTCAAAATATTCGTGCAACTCTTTTTTTGTTTTTGATGACCGAGAAATCCGTCTGCGGCCGATCCTTTGGACCAACCGCAGCCTTCGAAACTCGGTGGATAATGGGCCAGCCCCTCTACCCTTCTCCACTTAAATAACAGGCTTTGCTTTGCATGGTGTGAGGTCTTGAACCTGTGACCTAAGACACAAATCCACCACCCTTTGCCACTTGAGCTAGGCCCTGGGGGCTTCGTGCAACTCTTACCAAAACAATTTATGTAGAATATGGACAAGAGAAAATATCATCATAGACATCAATGGTTATCAGGACCATATATTGCTGGGTAGAACATGTGGGCTGTCAACATTTACTGTTAGTTGTTAAAGTTAAATTTAAACATAAAGGTAAATTCAGAATTGCTAAATCAGTGATCATAATTGATTCTAACGGAGAAATATTTACTTAGATAGGAAATCCTTCTTCAATGTTTGAAAAGCTCATATTGGAATAACAATATTGGAAAGTTGAGTTTAAACATTAAATTTTCAAATCAAGCCAATGCTTGCAGATGACGTAATGAGCAAAATTAACCTACAAACAAAGAAAGGGTATCCATCTTCATGCACTGCATAAGTAGTTACAGCCTCTCCCTAAACTAAAAGACAAAGCAGCAGATTCAAGAAAAATTGCAAGGACAAAATGTAAATATCAATTGTGAAAGCTTCAAGCATGATAAGCGTAATGTCACAAGAAAACTTCGATCTATCAATGTCAAATCAAACAACAGCAAAATTAGCATTGCTACTACTCCAGGAAAACATATGTTAGTAGACTGCATGTACTATGCCAGTATGGTGGTAGTGTCCCTTGAGCTAGAGAACTAGAAAGGGGGAAAGGGAAGGAGAAACACATAAATTGGATCACACATAAATTGGCTTTCAAAGGCTATACCTTTGCTATGACCAACTATTGCTGCTATGAAACGTTTCTCCTCATGAAAGTGCTCAACTATGGCACGAAGATCATCAGCTTCTCTACGGTAGTTACCATACTGAAAGGAACCTTCGCTTTCACTGACACCAAAAATAAAGTGACTCTTCAGTAGTTCATTTCAAGTGTTTTTTCCTGTCTTCATAAAATTTACAAATTAGAAATTTATCATCTCTATATAGAGAATATAATGCTATGAGTAACATAAGTCAAGTCAAGATCCTGAGAATAATTGAAGAGAAGACTTATTTGACAGCACCCTATCTCTAAGATTCCAATTTAACAAGCTGGAAAGAGCTAGTTGCGATTAAAGTTAAGAGGATCAACTACGCTACTTGAAGACCAATATAATGTATCTTTCACAAAACTATATGAGCAAAGTAATTGAGCAGCTCATATTACTTGCATGCGAAAAGGAAAAGACAAAAAGAGAGAAAAAATTTATGAAACTTAAATAAATGTATTTTGGGTCCATACGCTTATGCAGCAGCAATCCAGATGCATATATATTTAGTTCCTCAATAACCTAACAAATGTTTACGTTTATAAGAACAGATACACCTAGTAGATTTTCCTCAGCTTTATAAAAAGGCGAGGCGGGATGCATCTTTATTCAATAATCCTTTCTACATTGAGTAAATCTAAGTTGGCAGATCAAGAGTAGGAGGAGAATAAAGTTCACCGGTTGCCCTCCCTTTCAATTTATTTTGGTAACCTAGAGGTTCGTATATTGGTTTTAGTATTTGAACATACCCATTTCCTGCAAAGTCAAAGCGGAAGGCACTGATTCCTTCTTTCTCTAAAGCAGCAGCAAGATTCACCATGGGGATCCGATCCTGAAGTTAAAGAAAAATCAATAAATAAGACTACTAGTCAACCCAGCAAAAGAGTTGGATGTTGCTGGACTGAATCACATAATAATGTAGAGGGTAAAATATTCAACCCATTTAGGCCTCTGCTACCGTATGTCCAATCTCAAGCAGATTCTCTCAGATGAATTTTCATCTTAGGAAATAAAGCAATAAACACATCCTTTTAGATAGAAAGGAAGCATCTGCGCAAACTAGATTCGACAATACTAAAACATAATACAGCAGTCAATAGGAGTAGTGGCATGTACAAGGACAAGTAGACGCACTGATACATTACATATTTCCTAGAATGCAATTCATATGTTCTCCAAGACAGAAGTTATCATGAGAGTATTCAGATATTGAAAGCAGCCATTTAGTTTCAAAATGCTCACAGGTAGTGAGATAAAAATGTAAAGATAAACTTTATTTTCTTTGTTCTTTCTAGGTGGAGGAGGTGGAGTGCTTTGGGGTGGGGGGGAGGATAGACATAGAATCGAGAGAACATTTTTCTCAGAAAAAAAATTACACTCAGTTATAGCAAAAAGAAGTTCCTAAAAGAATTTAATACCAAATTCAAGCTAAGCATGCATATTCCTGTGGCAAAAGCAATATTTTATAGGGGATCACCAGAACAGATATATCAACAAAGAAGAATATCTAAGCAAAAATCAGACAAATGACAATATGAATAAGCCATATAGGAGCAGTTACTCATACATGTTCTAATTATTGTAACAAACCTTCGATGACTTGAAACCATGGCAGATAATTACAAGCTCCGGGGAATTTGTTTCATGTAGCACACCCACAAGTTCCTCACTGTGGCTGTTATGTACTGTCACGCGCCTATGCCCAGTCTCTGTGGAAAAAAAGAAAGAAGGTATAGCTTAACTACAGCATTGTTGATTGACATTCATTAACCACTATTAAAACTCCTGCACGAATCACAATTCTATACCATCCTTGATGACATCCATTAACTGCTATTAAGTTCCTGTACAAAACTTTATGATTATTATTTTCTTATGAAAAATTTTAACAGTTAGATCACTATCTTGTTATGCCTAAAAATGGTCCAAGTAAAACTTAAATACATTATCAAATAGCAAAAGACTCCTTTTTTATTGCCCCGTCTCACATCTACTGCTGATATTTTCTTCCCTTAGGAGTTAGAAATGAATGAAACGATTAGAAACCTACACTTATCAAAACTCGAGTCACAAGTTTCCTACCAAGTACCCATAAGGTGAGCTAAGCATAATAAAAATCTTTTCTTTAGGAATTTCAAATTTCATTCAGCAATCTTCTGATTAAAAAGGGCCGCCTAGGTATTTCTTTCTGGGTCGTATGACAACTCCACAATGCAAATTTAAGCTATGACCATGCAACAATGCAAATTTTCAGCCAAAAATACAATATAAATAAATTCTTTTTGATGAATTGAAACCAACTAGTTTGAATTGAGGCATAGCAGTAGTTGTTGTTGTTAAACCGTCAATATAAACATAGTATCAAATTAGCTGCTAAGATTTTCACTATTCAGTACTGAAACTTGATAATGGGAACTAAACCAAGTGTTTTACATATTACGACAAGGAGCAAATACGATAATTGGCAAAACCCCAAAAATTCTATCCTCAGCAAAACCAATATAAAGATCATCAAATTCAAGCAAATTTTAGAAACCCCAGAAAAAAAACAGTTAATCTTAATTACCTTGCACATGGAGAATTGAAGGGGACTTCGCCATCTGATCAAAGCTTTGGTCTCTCCGAGTGTCCTTTGTAAGGAAGAGATTATTATTATGTATGACATGTTTTTATTGTAAGAGCTGAGGAAATTGAATTTATTGTATATCTGCGCAATCTGTGGTTTTTTCCTCCTGATTTATGTAGGTATTATGTTAATAATAATGTTTGGTTCACAAAAGGAAGGGGATGGAAAGTTGGTTATTTAACAACACATAAATAATAAATAAATTTTTCCAAAAAAAATATTCTGCTTTCTGCCCATTTGATTAGTTAAAGAAATTTACGGTACCACCTTTAAATTACTGGCATTATTATTACTCGTCCATAAAATTTATATATATAAAATGAAGAAATAGAAAATTCTTTTATACTAATTTTTTTTGTCATTTCTGTTTTTTCCCAAGAAGAAAAGAGAGAATATATTGAATTTCGAATATCCAATTTTACCAATAAGATAGGAAGAGTTACTTCACATTTAGAATTACACAAAAAGACTAAGAGTGCTAATTTTTTCTGTTGATATATTGTGATATGAATATACCACATTAATTTACATGGATCTTATCACAAATGTTTAATGCTTTTTGAGGCTTCTTTAGGGCCATGAAGTCAATGAATTAATTGTGGAGGTCTTAAATAACCGTTTTGCGCCTTTAAACTTGCATATAGTCTTTGACTATACCTCGCCGAATATCTAATGATTGCAAATAACATATTAATTACACTTTCTTTGTTTGATTTGGGTATCAGTATTTTTGGTATCAGGATCATCTACCCTCATAAATGGAAAATTTGAGCATGAAAAAAAATATAATCACGTACATTAATCTAATATTTGTGCAAAATTATATTTCTCTCTCGAGTTTTGTATAATATTTTTATTAGGGTGTTCGAACCGAATCGAAAAATTGCACCAAACCGAAAAGTCAAACCAAATCGATTAAAAAACCCATTAGGTTTGGTTTGATTTGATTTGATTTGGTATTGAATAAAAAAATCGAACCAAACCAATATATAAATATATAATTTTTATATATATTTAGGACTTAATATAGAATTTTCTTTAAAAATATCTAGAAATATTTGGGATAGAATTATAAAGTGCATTCATTTTTATTTACTTTAAATAATAGTAGGTTGTATCATTTTCTTATCAAGTGTTATTGAAATGCGTCAAGTTCGTCCGTATTCATATGTCAAGATTTCTTATATCTTTTTCGAATTAGAAATGGTATTCGATACTTTAGAATTAAATAGAACATATTATTATTTAGGTACCATATTGATTTTTATGTTTAATTATTAAATTCAGTTAACCTTGATAGCGTACATCAATGAAAAATTATTGTTAGACAACTAAGAAAATAACTATCACACGTTTCTAAAAAAAATCTCCAATAAGAGTACTTTTAATGGATCATATGTTTGTTAATTTTTTTAATTTTTACTAAACATATATTCACTTATCAAAACTTTATCTATAATTTTAACAAAGTAAGAATAAAATAATATTCATTTAACAAAAAATTAAAAAATAAAAAAACCTAACAAACCCGAACCAATCCAAACCGATAAAATTGATTTGTTTTGGTTTGATAAAAACTCGACTAGCCCAATCCATATACGCCCCTATTTATTATAATCAGAAAGAAGATTTTCTAATTATTTGTCAAATTAGGCAATAAGACAACGATGTCCCTCTCATGCAGCCTCTGATAGTAATAGTACTTAAAGAATAAGTAGAACTAGAGAAACGACGATTAAAAGTAATATAATATGGAAAAACTAGAGAGAGACTCTCCCAATTTTCAAAATTATCTTGATATGTTCTTTAATTTGAAAATTAATGTTCATGCTTAACACTTAGTAACTTTTTTTTTTTACACAATTAATAACCTTACTCACTCTGATATGAAGATACCTATCATTCTTTCGATAGCTTTGTTACAATCTTTAAAAAAAGCTTAACGTGCTTTTATATTTTTATATATATATAGTTTACATCCCATACTTAGGTTTATTTTAAAGCATAAAATTATAGTTTAAAGATCAAAAGAGAAGCTCGAATACAAACACTCACACATAATATGCATGTCCGTCTATAGATTTTCTTTCTTTCAACAAATAAACTTCATATTATTCTTTCTTATATAGTTCAATGTTTAAGTTAAAATTCTTTACCATTTGATGTTTTTATTTTGACAGTCAACCTTTTAAGGTAAAGTTCACCCTTTTATGAAATGCTTTCCGACCTTGTTTGGTGTATAAAATATAATGCGTCTAAGAACAGCTCAATTTAGTCTATTCTCGTAAATCATTTCAAAAGATAATCTGCCTATTATCACATCATACTGTTAATATATCATTGAGAATTAATTTTTAAATGCAACATAAGATAAATGTTATGAACCAAAGGAAAAGTTTACATAAAACTTGAAAGAGTTGATAGTATAATAGCATCTTATTTTGATCCTGATTTAAGATTTGATTCCTTAAAGTTTTTCTTTTAACAAATTTAAAACTACATAAAACTTATACCATAAATCAGTTTTTTAAAGACTACAGACAACTAAAAGAACTGTTAGAAAAACCATTAACGAAAAAAAAAATTGTTACTCCTCAAATGATAATTATGTCACAATAAAAAGGATACATAAGACTTCCGCACAGGCTTTCCAAAAGCCAAAAGAAAAAAGCAGGTAAGGAGTAAATGCATTATTGGAAAACTATTAAGTTCTGACACTGCGAAATTTTACAATATACTCATGAAAAATATCCAACTCAAATTGGCAAGTAAATGAGTCTGCAGATAATTAAAATTAAGATCTGTAAGGTCAGCTAAGTGGCTTTATAACACCAAAAGAAAGAGGCCTTAGGACAACTAAATATGACACACACTTAGACAACATGAATTTGCCAATTTATCTGTTACTATTTCCATTGACCTCTAAACTCACCTCCATACATTAATCACCTCCTTGATAGTAACTCAACAATGAAAAGGGTGGAAAGCTCGCGTGAAAATGATCCCCTATATGCACATTGGATTGATAAAAACTACCAATAAGTTACCATACTAAGGTCCTACAGGAGCAATGCCTTTGGTTTTGGCTGCGGCAGTGGCCGCAGCTGCAGCACCAGCAGCGGCAGCAGCAGCGGCTGCTGCTGCGGCTGCGGCTGTTGGACTTGACGGAGGAGCTGGATTGGATGGTGATGTGCTCTCCTCAGTAACTAATTGAGGTTGCTGCTGCTGTATTTGTTGAGAATTGACCTGTGTAAGCAGGGCCTTTATCTGGTTTCCGGTCAGCGTTTCCTGCTCAAGTAATGCATTGGCAAGAGCATGAAGCTCTTTGTTGTGGGTGGTCAAAATCGTTTTCGCATTGTTGTAAGCCTTTTCAAGCAGTTCTCTTACTTCCTTCTCAATGAGAAGCCTCGTTTCAGTGCTCATACTCTTCCCATTATCATCATAGTTGTGGGTGACGAGCCCAACTTCTTTGCTCATACCCCACTTAGTAACCATGGCCCTGGCGAGATTGGTTGCTTGCTGGAGATCGCTAGATGGACCAGAAGTTACTTCACCTTCTCCAAAAATGAGCTCTTCAGCGACACGCCCACCCATAGCAACATCAAGCCGAGCTAGCATCTGCTTACGGGACATACTAGTCTCATCCTTCTCAGGCAATTGAGCAACCATACCGAGAGCCATTCCACGTGGAACAATGGTTGCCTTGTGAACTGGAAGCGCCCCATCAGTATGAATAGCAACAAGAGCATGGCCGCCTTCATGGTAGGCTGTAAGCTTTTTCGTCTCTTTGGATATGAAAGCTGATTTGCGCTCACTTCCCATCATGATCTTGTCCTTAGCATACTCTAGATCAGCCAAGCTTACAGCTTTGGCACCATCCATCGCGGCCTTCACAGCAGCAATATTAACCAAATTGGCAAGGTCAGCACCAGAAAATCCAGGAGTCCCTCTAGCAATGATCATAAGGTCGGCATCATCGGCTTTAACAACCTTCCAGATAGGAAACGTTTTGACAGAGAGATTAGAAATGATGCTAAATAAAACCCTTTAAAATTGCAGTTGCATGTGTAGTTAGCTATCCAGAAGAGAAAGATGGTCAAGTAAACCACGCATGGTGGAATGTGTTTGAGGCTGATATGGTAACAAAGTTTTTATTTTAGTAAGTCTACAGCAAAAAGAGACTGAACACCACATCAATAGACAGTAGCCGCTCACAAAACCATGTCCAAGTAAAATGTGAGAGGTAAAAATGCCACAAGAGAAAACACCTACAGTGGGAGACCTTTACGAGTAGGGAAATTTCAAGTGTACTTTTAAGTGTACCAGGACAAACTAATTTCAGTAGGCATCTCGTCTCCAAATAGTTTGATTCACAGTATAGGTCAATAAAAAATAGATTCACCAATAGAAAAAAAGCAAGAAAGGCGATGTGCACATGCATAATGAATTTCTAATATAAATTGCTAAAAGAGAGATAGACATAAGGAAAACCTATCAGCTACTCCCTCCGGTCCACAATAAGTGACTTTTTGGCCCTTGATACATCCATTAAGGAAATACTAACTCCTAGAAAAAAAAATATCTTGACTAAATTACCCTTAATTAAAATTTGCATACGGTTAATTTGACACATTGGGATATGTAAATAAGGGCAAATTTGAAAAACTAAAGTTAATTCATTTTTGATTATGTAAAAAGGACACTTATTTTGAACCAAAATAAAAATGCCAAAAGGTCACTTATAATGGACAGGAGGGAGTATTAAACAAGCGTTACAATAGCTTCAGATTGCTACGAATAGTTCATGAGAACAATGACCTGGAAACTGCAGGGTCACCACAGATGCCCCAGTATTCAGAAAAAATACCTTTGACATGTGAGATTCCAGAATCTGCTTCCGACCTTCAACATCAGGATTTGGGACAACAATGTTCCGATCAAAACGTCCAGGTCTCACCAGTGCCTTATCCAATGACTCAGGGAAGTTAGTGGCCGCAATCACAATGATTCCATCGTTCTGTTTGAAACCATCCAGCTCAACAAGCAACTGATTCAAAGTCATCCTCATATATTGCTGGTCCTTTGGGTTACGGCTACCTCCTATGGCATCAATTTCATCAATGAATATAATGCATGGTGATCGCTTCTTAGCAGCTGCAAAAAGGTCTCTTACTCTCCGGGCTCCAACACCAACAAACATTTCTTCAAATTCACTGCCACTGCATGAGAAAAAGGGAACCCCAGCTTCTCCTGCTATGGCTCTTGCCAACATGGTCTTACCAGTTCCAGGTGGACCAACAAGTAACACCCCCTTTGGGAGCTTGCCACCAAGACGAGTGAATCGCTGCAACAAAATGTCAATATAAGCAATTGTAAAAATAACTGCCTCACGGCATAGAAAAAACAAATCATCAACACCGAGCAAAAATGACGATGGTAAACAGAAAAAATTAAACACAGTAAGATTTAATAAGATGTTGCAAAATTAAGTCATAATCAAACTACCAACCAAAGTAGAAAGTCATATATTAGCCAACAGCTCAAAAACTTTGGTATAATGCAAATTGCAACATGAGCAAAAATCAGAATAGTTACTAACTTTCATTCCAGAGTAGTTAAAGAAAGAGAAAGGTTAATTGGAGGAGTTGGAAAGCCTTTCAATACTAGTTTATCTTCTCTTTTCCTCCATAGGGGCACTGCCGCACAAACAAGCGAACTTTACCAGCAGAGCTGCAGAGATGTGTTCATGATTGTTAGTTAGCTTGAATTAGGTAGGTCCTGATCGGAAAGATTGGTCATGCTTGTTTTTGGTTTTAATTAGCTATTCATAAAAAAGCTAACAAAACTGCTAAACTAACCAATTAATCTAACTTTCACCCGAGTCCTCATGGGGCTAACCTATGTGGCACTCCCAACTTGTTCAACTCCCAAGCAGATAGGACAGTATCAAATACTTCTCTATAATTAACTGAAGCTGTCAACCCACACTCCGCTACAACTATTTTCTTTAAATGGCGGTGGTCTGGGCCAGTTTTGCACACACCTAAACTAATTAATCAGACCACCCGCTATCTCACACCAACGCAAGTACCAGCTTACTCTACCCACCAAGGCTTAGACAGATGGAAAGCATTCATCTGACATGTTTTTCTTTGCTAGGATTTGAACCCTAGTCTCTCATAGTTCAATCCAATTGTACTGACCACCAGTCCACACCCTTGGATGCCACAATTAGCAACAACTGTTTAAGCAGAATTAGCAGCTTAAGAACCTGTTAGATACTTCGCTTCTTGTTCTTAGATACTTCTCTTCTTGTTCTATACTCATTAGGTTTGTTCGTCAACGTCCCCAGCCCGATCAGCAGCAAGGATGTTCTATGAGTTGCCTCCATGTTATCATAATATAGGGTCAGCCAAGCTGGTGACGCTCTCACGTCACTTTAATTTTTCTCTTCCTTGCAGCCAAAGGCAAAGTCTGGTACTAGCAAATCCCCTGGCTAATTTGTAGTCTCACCACTCCTAACAGTTTCACATAACTGAATTACTGGTAGTCAAATGAGAGTGGAATAGGTTTATCAGATTCAGCCTGTAGAGCAAGGTAACTGATTTTCCAAATGTCCATAAATCTAAGCAACTAACCGCACAACAGGAGTCCTACCATATATTTTGATACAAGCCTCGAAAATGTGTATGTTATGACGGCATACTCACCCGAGTTTTGAACATGTGGGCTAGCGAACTCACCAGGATTTATCAGTCATAAAAATAAAAGAACACATGATTCAGAACATGGATCTTTGGATAGCAGAAGGATACCCCGATTTCACAACCAACCAATTGTAACCTTGTTTTGATCAGAGAATTAGGAGCCATTTCAGATAACCAAAATCTTCAGTATTCAAGCATGTGGAAATCCAACTGAAGAATTGAATGATCATAGGCTACTTATGAACCCAAGAGAAATAGCCCATATAATCGGTTCTCCTTCTATCCTTGCCTTTCTTGCCTCAATACCTAACATAGTGTGGATATAATTAACAAATAATAAACTTTACAGAATGTTATCCTGACACAAAGGGGGGAAGCGCTTGCTGCCAACTTCCCTATTTAATTTTTTAATTAAGAAAAAGGAATATGTGAAGTCGGCACATATAACTAGCAAAACATAACTGATGTTCCCATATTACATGTATCTCTGTCAGATTCTCAGGTCATTTCCATCTTCCTTTGCTCTCTTTCGTTGAACTTTTGTTGGGAAGAAGGAGCAGATTATGTTAAAGCAGATCTAGCGAATACACAGTTAGAAAAGATAAATATCGTTCCGCCATGAATAAAATCTCATATGTAATGTCAGAGCAATCTCATGCCATCCAGCATTATCTTCGCTCACTTACATGGTCTTTGACACAAAAGATAAAATTTAGGATTTAATTTTCATACCGACAGGAGAATATATGCGTTAGTGGTTATTGCAAATACCTCCCATATTAACTTACCTTAGGGTCTCGAAGATAGTGCACAATCTCTTCCAGCTCCCCTTTCGCCTCATCAACACCCTTCACATCAGCAAATCTTGTATTGGTTTCCATAGTCGGCTGCACTTCCTCATTTAGACCAAGTCCTGAGGCAGTAAACATCATTAACAAAAAAAGAACTTCTACTTACAATCAAATTCACCTGAAGAAAAACCAGTAAAAATTACAGAGCTTCTATACCTTTGCTGATTCCTCTATCTTCAATGAGCGCACCAACACCTGAAATCAAGAGAAAGGCCAAACCAAGAGCACGGAATGTACGCCATAGCTGTTCTTTGAAATGAGCCCCTTCAACAGCCACCATATGTATAGGAGCACTGGAAGTACCAAGAACGCCATCCTTCATAGCTTTCCCAACATTCCTAAAAGCTGACAGAGCTCCTAAATTTGCTTCTTCCGCATGAGAGCTAGCAGTACCACCAATCCCTGGAAGACCTCTAGTCAGACACAACTTAGAACCCACTACCAACTTATCAAAAGCCTTAGTATCAAAAATGTAAGAAAACAAATTCTCAATGCCAAGCCAAATTGACAGCCCAAGCTAATGAGAGACAAACTCTCTTAAAAGGTCTCACCTCTCTGCAATGTACGGAGCAGCTCACTTTCATCTAGTCTATCAACCTTAACCAGTGCCTTAACATACTCCGAGAGTGCTGCTGGATTAGAATGAAGTGAAGGTTGACCTTCAAACAACCTTATGACTGCCTCTGGATCGTTCTTATGATATAGCTCTCTGAGATACGCCGCATCAGTAGGTTCTTCTGTATCACGTACTCGGCGGGCCAGGCTGCCCACATAACTTGATCGAAACCTTCTTTCCTTGGTTCTTGCAGCTCCATGTACTGCACAAAGAAGGGACACGCTGGAAGATTACAACATGCTTTGCCCCAGATAAAAGTAAGGCAATTATACTTTCGAAAGAACATTTATTGCATAAATGTACATCTCTTAATATAACATGAAGCAAAAGGTCAAGCCAAACATTGAGAAAAGGTGAAGCAACCAGAAGAAGCCAGAAGTGTCTTTCGGAATTCAAACATTTTACTTGCAATATTCAATGTATATTTTACTCTACCATCAAGCTGTCAGAAGGTCTTAATGTCAACTAGCTGTCTGCAATTTGTCAAATGATGCAGAGGCTTAACATATTAGGTGATAAGCGCTTCATCTTCTCAAACGTTCACAAGACTAGGAAACATACTAACAAATATACTGCACAGAACCTAGGAGATAGCAAGTTTCATATTAGAAAGTCATATTACTCACAAAATGGGTTTAAACTTTCTCTTGTAAGCACAAAAAAGATCTTAAGAAGGCAATTTAGGCAGTGCCAACACCATGAAACTTATGTACCAAAGACGTTGTCCATTTTCATATCATAACGATTTCGAGTACAAATAAAAGTTCTTCTCAGCAAACCCAAAAGAGGAGGCCGACACTATAGAGAGATTTCACCAGAAATCTTACTGGTGAAATATTATGCAGCACCAATTATTACTTTTTAAATAAGTATGAACTGCGAGAATTCTTTATCTCAAAGCAGTTTAGACAGGTTAATATAAGGTAAATCTTATTCCCATCTTAACAAAGTCTTATATCCCTTTCGTACGTACGTTACCCACATCTCCTATCCCACTCTTCTACCTACCCAACATTGTCAACTATATCTTCATTATTAAAGTTGCTCACTTCTTGACCTCAATTGCTATCTGCTCTATTTCATATTTACAATGGTCTATTTGTGTATTGCAGCTAAATTCTAGATCTGCGATTCTCAAGCTCCGTTGAAGACTATTATTTGGAAACAATACTGTTTGCTTTGGTATTGTTTTTAAATGTATACCAATTTTGTATGTAAAAGATAAAACCCCTTTTTGATTAGTTTTGCCTAAATCGTTAGTAGAACCCAATCTAGCATGACGTAGAGGGTGGAAAAGAGGGGGCAGCAGTTACCAGCATTATTTTTGGTGTTCCATACATTGTAGGTATGTATAGTTCAGTCTAAGAAAATATAGAGGAATGATTTTTTTATACAACAAACATCTAGCTAAAGATATATACACACAGCAAGTAATAATTCCATGAACTCAACCCTTCCTTTTTTTTCATTTCTCAACCATCAACCACTATAATATCTACAAAAAAAGAGGAAAAAAAAAAGAAGAAGAAACATGCCTCCACTTCATGAGCACAAAAATGTTTAGGACGTACCTCCACCTCCTATCGCCTTTCCAGAGGTAAGATAGGTTCTATTGAGAAAACTGTTTAGCTGCCTCAGTTGAGATTGCTGCCTTTCAACCTGTATGACCAAAGTACAATTCAATGCATAAAAGAGAATAGCAGGGGAAAAAAACATCACGCCAAGACGAAGGTGACGCAAACCTTTGAACAGAAAACAAACAGTGTAAGGAAAAAAAGCTACTGCACACAACTTTTACAATTTAAGCAGCTGAGGAAAGATTTCCTTTTTACTTTAACTTACACTGATACTGAACCAACATAGTGTGTCACATGGATATCTGTAAAGCTATCATATGGAGCAAGATAAGCTAATTTTAAACATAAAAATCTAATCTTTCAGTTTCATAACCCAATATAAAAACAAGCAAAGTAAAGCTACACAAGCGTTAGCCTAAAAAAAATCATAGTTAAAATTTAATACCCTATAACTATAATAAGGAAAGAGAAAGAGAAAACCAAATTAGAGCAGCTAATTACTCCCAAAAATTCAATTCTTGACTACAAGGGAACCTACAAATGTACCAAGATTAGGGTTTCTATGACCCAACACACCAATAAATCTTCAATCATCAATAAACCCAATAAAAATCAAATAAAATCAATCAAAGATATGAATAAAAGATTAAATCTTTGAAATAAAATCTTCTGATAAGAGTGAAAGAAGTGACCTGTCTGAGAAGGCGCATTAAAGCCATCTCTAAAAGCAATAAAGATTTGATCTTTTCTCTAACCCCTTTTCACCTTTCTCTCAAAACCTTCCTCCTCTTCTTTGTTATCTAGTTTCTTGGTGCTTCTACTGCGATTATTGTGAACTTTTTTGGTGATCGAAAATGGAGAAAGACGGGAAAGGGGAGGTTGATTTTTTTTTTTTCTTCCCAGAGAAATACTTTAAATATTTATTGTTACTGGTAAATAAAAATAAATAAGTAATTGAACAATTTTTGGGATGGAAAAAGAAAAGAAACAATTTTTTTGGAAATATCTCAGAAAGGGTAGAGGAAAAGATTGAATTTGGAGGGGGTAATGGTGCTAACTTGTACACCGTGCGTCAAAGAGCACCTCTAGAATCTATTGTATCCGGGAAGAGGTCAAGTCTTGAAAGGTCTTTGAAAATAAAATTATAAAAAGAAAATATCGAAAGGTCTATATTACCCATACTAGAAAAATTTTATTTTTTGTCTCGTACAACTCACATTAGTTGTATGAGTTATCTTTTTGTCTCACAATTTTGTGAACCCAAATTTTTGTGGACCCAGGAGTGTAAGATTGGGGTCCACAAATTTGTGTGACAAAAATGAGCCTTACACAACATTAGTTGTGTGAGACACACAATAAAACTTCTCGTTTTAAGCAGTTTTAAACTTATTTTAAGCATTTTTTAACTTTGCCAAAAGGCTAATAACAACAACTTACCAGTATATTTCCACGAACTGAAAAAAAAAACTAAAAAGAACTTAAAAGTTGATTTGACCAGCTTAAAAATCAATCCAAACACCCTTCACGTTTTAGTTAAAGAGGTATGAACTGCAAGTGTACTATGTTAGTAAATCTTAAGGAGAGTGTTTTATGTCTTATACATGAGACTATTTTAAATGTCGATTAGGCTACCAATAAAGGAAGAATTTCATATATAAAAATATGTATTGTTTAATTCATCGTATATTTAATTTTTAATATAGTTGATCAAATACCCGATAAAAATTATTTCTATTTTACTAATCCCTACATAATAATCCTTATATAATTATTGTTTACCCGTAAAACGGTACAGTTAAATTTATTACATGGTTTATAGACAAGCGAACTGATTTGATCCAAAATGATAAATAAATTAGATTAAAAGTAAGACTAAGCGATTGGAATCGAAAGAAATGACAAGTCTAGCTCCGGGAGCAATGCCTCCAAGGACAGAAATAAGAGCAATGTAAAACAGAAAGTAGAGTTGTTTTATTTAGCTTGAGAACAGAATGTAGCATAAGTTTTGCCAAAGATTTTGTGTCCCTACAATGGCTGTTGAAACTACTATTTATAGCTATACTTAGGAAGCAAGATCCTAGGATCAAGCCCCTCTCAAATGACAATAAGGGGGCCATTGATGAATATGCAACGGCTGGCTATGAATGCCAAGATTCTCCATAAAGGCTGCCTATTTGATACTAGGAAATATTCTTCATTAAATATTATCCGGTGACAAACATTCGACCCGTTCACGTTGACTATGCTTCCTTCGGGATCTATTCGATGCCAACTGCAGCTGTTGTTCCCGGTCTTGGTTCTTACTTGATTTGTCTTCCGCATGTCTCCGGTTCCACGCATCGCCCTATCATTCGGTCATTTGATATAAGTCAATTTTATCCTATACATATAGTTTTCATGCTTTCTGGTGACACATATTTGTGTCGTCGGGAAGTTGGTGAAAATTACTTTATTGGCGGGAAATCTTTCTGAAACCTTCTGAACAGTCTCTAACGCTTGATAGGACGCACATCTCCTTGAATTTAATATCCCAAACACGTGTTGCCCCACGATTTAGCAATATTTTCGCCGATTTTCGAAGTAATCATGACCACAATTTTTGCCATCTATATGTTTACTTATACTCATCATTTTACCTCTTTCACTTCCAAAATTTTCATAAATTCACTATCTTCTCTGCACTTAACCTTCTTCTGCTTTCATCTCTTTTCGGTTTTCTTCAAAACCTTAACCACCTTCTTACTATTATGGCTTCCTTTACAGAGTCTTTTGACAACTCTGATCTTCTCTTCGGTGGAGGCCCGAAGAGAAGCAAAGATAAAGAGGTTGCTGTTGATATTGATCCTTCCACGGTAAGCACTATCATACCCAAACACTTGAGCACTATTAGTGACTTCAATAGAAATTTTCTCCTGCGAATCCTCGAACTTGGGCTGTTAGCAGGTATCCCTCTTCTATTCGCCCTTCTAGTATTCCTATAGTGAAGGAGGATTGTAACTGCCCAGACCTAAACATCTTTACTCCTGACTTGGTGGAGAGGGTTACCTTCACCAATAAAGGTTTTATGTATGTCTATACGTACCCCTTCAATTTGGGGCCATTTTCTTTGAGCGGGGGACTTGACACCGTGATCTTGGAGTTATGCCACCGGGACCAGGTCTGGTTGGAACAAGTAGGCCCTTCTATATGATGAACGGTGGCTTGTCTACGCCGGCTGTGCATGAACCCTACCCTGGCACACATAATGAATCTCTATTCCTCCAAAATCTTTCGCGGGGGAGTAATAAATTTTAGTAAACGTGGTGACCACGCTTTACTTACTAGCGTGGATGATGATAATGACCGCGTATGGATAGAGCGGTTTGTTATCATTACTACCAAGGGTATCATCCCAGCCACAACTTCATCCTTTCCCGAATTATGGATTCATCCATGTAAGTTTGTAATCTACTCATCTCTTTCTCCATAAAAAGATCGTTCCCTGTCATTGATGACCCTTTTCTTTCCGTTATTTAGTTACTCGGTAGACACTACCAAGGGTTGAAGGCCTGGATCAATGGGTTCAAAAGATTCTGGATATTACTATGCCAGAAACTCGTCGGTGGAAGGAGATGGCCCTCAAATACGGGTGGAAGGCCAAGTATAACACTGAGTCCTTCTACCTTACGCCTCCGTGTACATAAGTAAACTTACTAACCGTATCTTTTTGTTTGATTCATGACTCCTGCAGAGCTCTGTTACCTGCCCCGAAGTCGAGGTTTTGGCTGATCCTCCAGAGGCTGCAAGATGCTCTCACTCGGAGTGGTGCCCTCGCGTCTACTTCTGGTGGGTACACTTTCTCTCAGAGTCCCCAGCCAGAGAACAAGTGACCAAAAATGCAGCGCTCTTCCTCGGCTGGGTAGAAAATAAAAAAGTAAAGAAGGCCACACCTGAGTTGGTTGTGGCTGCAGTGGTCATTGAAGATGACGGGGAAGCTAGTGATGAAGAGGCTTCATTTTAATGGAGACAACGATCTTCATCAGCTCAACTGAATGCTCAATCGGGAGAGCTTTTAAAACTGACAGATGAAGAGGCCCAAGCACTGTGGGTGAGATGGATCTGGTAAATAATGCCAACTCCCGTTGTCCTGTCCTCGATGTTGTTCTTAGTCCAAGGAGTTCGGTACCCAGGTCTCTTATACCTTTGGTTAATGAGCAACTGATAATTAGCACTGCTCATGTTGCAGCTGCTTCTCAACCTACAACACCAACAACTTCACGCCCCTCCACACCAGCTGCTCCTACGCCACCAATATCTGTTGTATCTTCTCTGCTAGCCATAGATGCCTGAGGGGAGGGTGTTTCTCCTCCCCAGCCCCCTAACCATGAGAATTTAGGGCACAATTACTCCTTCTCCAGATCTCAAGGAAGGAGGAGTGTCACTCTCTCGGTTTCGAAGGGGTGCCATTTGCTGTCCAAGCCGGTGCCAACTACCTGAAGCCGCTGGCTTCAGAGAAAGATAAGAAGAAGATACACTCCCTTTCTGGGGGTGCATGTTGAAACGCCATGCACAATGCTGCAACGGTACCGTACTTATTCTCTCGCTGCCTGTTCTTTGTTATAATGGGTTTTTTGACTTTGATATACATTTTGTAGGCCAACTTCCTTACATCCGAGGGTCTTCAGAGATTAATCCTTGATAAAGAAGGATTTAAGTCCAAGCGGGATAATTTGTTGGCCGAAAGAAATCAACTTGTTGCGTGCCTCCCGGTTGTGATGACCCGAGAGGTTATTTATAGTTTTACCCATTGTTTATGTGTTTCGAGACTTTGAATAGATCTTTTTAGACTTCTTCGATTTGCTTCCACAGTCTGTGACCTTTTTCTAGATGGTTTTTTATGAGAAAATTGATGAAAATGTGAAATCGTGCCTTAAAACTCATTTGAGTTAACTTCGGTCAATGTTTTGAGCAAATAGACCCGGATCAGTGTTGACGGTCCCGGTGGGTCCGTATCGTGATTTGGGACTTGGGCGTCTGGCCGGAATAGAATTCGGAAGTCCCTAGATTGAGTTAACGCAATTTGTTGAAAACTATAAATCTAAAGATTTAAAGAATTCCTATGTTTGACCGTAAGTTGACTTTGTTGCTACCGGGTTCAGATTTTGGTTTCGGAACTTGGTATAGGTTCGTTTCAGTATTTATGACTTGTATGCAAATTTTGGTACAAAATGGAGTTGATTTGACGTGATTCGGACGTCTGGTTGAAGAATTTGCATGTTCTTTAAGTTTTATTTAAAATTTCATTAGTTTTGGTGTCCGATTCGTCGATCTAGGTGTTACGTGTTTTGATCGCCCGAGCGAGTTCGTATGATATTTTTGGACTTGTGTGCATATTCGAGTTGGAGCCCCAAGGGCTCGGGTGAGTTTCGGATAGGCTACAGAGTGATTTGGACTTAGAAGAATAGCTGATGCATGTCTGTTTCTGGTGCTGAAGTGCAGATCTCGCATTTGCAAGGTCTGGCTCACAAATGCGAGCCTCGCTTTTGCAAACAATGAGTCGCATTTGCGAGCATGGGCTGGGTTGGGAGAGTTTGCATTTGCAATAAATTCTTCGCATTTGCGGACTCTGTATCTTGGCATTTGCGGAGGTTTTGGTCGCAATTGCGACCACTGACTGACCTGGTACTGCTTCGCTTTTGCGAAGTATTGTCCTCATTTGCGGACAACCTTGGTTCGCATTTGCGATAAAATTGTCGCATTTGCGACGACAACAGGCTTAGTGACTTTTTCGCATTTGCGAAGGGTTGATCGCTTTTATGATCATCACAATTGTGAACTATGTGTCGCAATTGCGATAACTGCAGCTAGGTAAAAGAAGGGAAAACGGGATTTAGCTCATTTCTTTCAAACTCTCAACCCTAAACACCTTAGAGGCGATTTTTCCAAGAGATTTTTTTTCCTAACTTCATTGGTATGTGACTTTAATCTAATTTTTTTCAATTACCCATTACATTTCATAAGTTTTCAACATCAAATCTAGGATTCTCATGGGAGAAATTAGGGATTTGGATAGAATTAGGAATTTTTGTAAATTTGGGATTTAGACCTCGAATTGAGGTTAGATTTTGAAACTAATTACATAACCGGGCTCAGGAAATGAGTGATTGGTTTTGGTTAGAATCTCGGGTTTTGACCAAGGGGGCCCCGAGTTGACTTTTGTTGACTTTTTAAAATCATTAAAGATTGAATCTCTTTTACTCATGGGTAGTTTCTAAAGTTTATTTTGCATTGTTTAAACGATATTTGGTTAGATTCGATTGGTTTGGAGGCGGATTTTAGAGGAAAGGTCTCGGTTGAGCTTTGATTTGATTGCGGAGCAAGGTAAGTATCGTGGTTAACCTTGACTTGAGGGATTAGGGCTTGTTTGCCTATTTGCTACGTGATTAACATGTGGGTACAACGTATATATGGGGTGACGAGCATTTATACATTTTATGGGATAAAGCATGTGGGTGTAACTTGTTTCCTTGTGATTTGTTGCCTTTTAATTATGATATTCATGCTTAGATTATATTATTACTTATTTGATCATTCCTTCCATAATTATTGCTTTATTAGTAATGGTTGAGGTTTGGTATCTTGGAATCATATTTGACGTAAAGCACATTCTCCACACTATTTATCTCCCAAATTTATATTATCTTTACTACACGGTAAGGGAGAGTGTTAAAGCAAGAAGGGTGATGTCGTGCCATTTCATCATCTCATTTATTAATTAATACATAGTGAGGAAGAGAATTAAAGCACGAAGGTTGATGTCGTGCCATCTATATCATTTATTCATTGTTACATGGTGAGATCGAGAGTAAAATCACGAAGGATGATGCCGTGCCAATCTTCCCAACTATTCATTGATAAATGGGCAAATCGAGAGTAAAAGAACGAAAGGTGATGCCGTGCCATTTCATTTTTACTTATGTCATTATTTCATGGTAAGGATGAGAGTAAAAGCACGAAGGGTGGTGCCGTACCATCTTTACACCCTATGTTTATTTGTCTTCATTGATTGATTAGTTATTTAGCTATCTTGTTATATCATGTCTGTCATAGTTATCGTATCTTTTCCCCTTTTCACATGTCCCCTCCCAATTGTACATTGTTAAATCTCCGTTTTGTTGTTGTTGTACATATATACATGTTTGTACAGGTTTTATTACATGAGTATCCTGTCATAGCCTCGTCACTACCCCATCGAGGTTAGGCTCGACACTTACGGAGTACATTGAGTCGGTTTTACTCATACTACACTTTTGTACTTCTTGTGCAGATTTTGGTATTGGTCCTAGCGGTGTGTCGCGACCCGGAATTTCCACCGTCGGGACCGTGATGGTGCCTAACATTTCACTTGCTAGGCAAGCCAACGTTAGAGGTTTCTTAATGACAACTTTAGCCAAATTCAATAATAAGAACGATTAAGCCAAACAAAACTAAAACTGCTTTGCGGAATAACATAAACCATAAACATCTGAAACATTTAGGATTTAGAGTCACAACTCACGAGCTACTACGATTAACTACAAACAGAGTCTGAAAGGAAATACACTGTTCTGAAGGAAAAGAAACAGTAAAATAGTAAGACTAGGGAGAGACTCCAGGTCAGCGGACGCCAGCAGATCTACCTTGGGTCTCTTATCAATCAATCTAGCCGCTAACCTCACGATCAGCTCGGGCCGGTACCAAAATCTGCACAGGAAGTGCAGAGTGCAGTATCAGTACAACCGACCCTATGTACTGGTAAGTGTCGAGCCTAACCTCGACGAAGTAGTGATGAGGCTATGGCAAGACACCTACATAATAAACCCGTGCAATTTAACAGTATATGTACAAAAATAACGGCAAGTAAAAGATAGACAAGTAATATCGGGAGGGGGAACATGCTGAGGGGAATACAAGGTAGAGAATCACAACAGAAATGATAACTTGAACAGCCAATATACCTTGAACCAATAAGAACTAGTAAATATAGTAAAGGAAAATGCACGGCATCACCCTTCGTGCTTTTACTCTCAACCTCACCATAAAATCAATAGAAACGGCACGACATCAAACTTCATTCATTAACTCTCATAACATGGCACGACATCACCCTTCGTGCATTAACACTCATAATATGGCATGACATCACCCTTCGTACATTAACACTCACAATATGGCACGGTATCACCCTTCTTGCATTAACACTCACAACATGGCACGGAATCACCCTTCGTGCATTATCACTCTCCCTTACCATATAGCAATGAACAAATAACAACGGGGAGATAGAAATAACAAGAACAAGTCTTACTTCAACATTTGGTTTTACAATACCAACCTCAACTTTGAAATCAATTCTCAATTATCACCAAAAGATCCGTAAACATGACAAGAACGATGAATTTAGCAATACTAGTCTAAACATGGATAACATAACCAAAGAAAGCAATAATTACAAGAAACCAAGTCTCCCGCATGCTTTAACCCGACAATACATAAGTAGAAGCATGCTATGCTAGTATAGAATAGTTGTACCGAGTGAAAACTGCTTTTCTTAGGATGAACAGTATAAAGATCTTCTTCGTTGATAACAAGACTTTCCTTCAATGCATAAATACTTGTCAACTCACATATACGTTGTACCCAACATTTAAACATGTAACAACTAGACAAACAAGCCCTATTCCCTCAAGCCAAGGTTAACCACGACACTTACCTCACTCTAACGACCAAACTCAAAGCTCAACCACGACTTTTCCTTTCAAACAAGCCTCCGAACTTATAGAATCTAGAAAATTACCAACTAAACGATTTCAATTAAGCCTTAGGAACTGCCCACGATTGCAAAGAATTCAATTTAGGCCATTATTGAAAAAGTCAACAAAAGTCAACACCCGTGCCCGCTTGGTCCAAACGCGAAATTCGGACCAAACCCGATTACCCATTCACCTTCGAGCCCGGTTATGTGATTTGTTTTGGAATCCGACCTCAATTTGAGGTCCAAATCCCCAATTTACCAAATCCCTAATTTCTACCCAAAAACCCCAATTTACCATGAAAACTCTGGATTTTAGGTTGAAAACTTGTGAAATATAGTGAAAGATTGAAAGGAACTAGGTTAGAATCACTTACCAACTATTTGGGGAAGAAGAAGTCTTGGAAAAATCGCCTTTAAGGTTTTTGGTTTTGAAAATTTGAAGAATGAACCAAAAATCCCATCTAAGTCATATTTTGTTCAACTGCAGATAACACATTTGCAACCTGGGCTTCGCAAATGCGAAGCCCGCAAATACAAAAAATCCGTCGCATTTGCGAAGACTCCCACACCTCTGCAATCATCGCATTTGCGATGAAAAGTTCGCAAATGCGAGCACTGGCTGGACTGCAAATGCGACCCAATGATCGCAAAAGCGAGATCAGAGGCCAGTTCCCAGAAAATGCAGACACCAGCAAATGTTCTAAGTCCAATTCACTCCGTAGCCTACCCGAAACTCACCCGAGCCCTCTCGGCTCTAAACCAACTATGCACAGAAGTCGAAAAACATCGTACGAACTTGCTCGGGCGATCAAATCGTCAGAATAATACCTTGAACTACGAATTGAACATCAAATCAAATGATTTTTTCAAGAAAACTTTGAAAATTCTATTTCACAACCGGACGTCCGAATCACGTCAAACCAACTCCGTTTCTTACCAAATTTGACAGACAAGTCATAAATATGATATTGGACCTATACCAGGTTCCAGAACCAAAATACGGACCCGTTATCCCAAAAGTCAAACATTTCGAATTCATTAAGCCTTTAACTTTCAAATTTCGACAAAGCCCGATATCTCGGGCTAGGGACTTTCAAATTCGATTCCGGATATACGTCCAAGTCTTAAATCACGATACGGACCTACCGGAACCGTCAAAATACGAATCTGGGTCTGTTTACTCAAAATGTTGACCGAAGTCAACTCAAATGAAGTTTTTAGGCAAAAACTCTTGTTTTTATCAACTTTTAACATATGAGCTTTCTGGAAACATGCCCGGACTGTACACACAAATCGAGGAGGGATAAAATGAGGTGTTTAATGCTTGAAAGAGCAGAATTGGGTTCTAAATCTTAAGATGATCTTTTGGGTCATCACACGGTGTGTGAGGTGTGTCAGCTCGAATCATTGCATACGGAGACTTGAGGTAGATCTGCTGGCGTCCGAAGACCTTGGAGTCCCATTCCTCTTCCCTTTTTTACTGTTCATTTCATTCGAAGTAATTGTATTTATTTCATACTCTGTTTGTAGAATTTCTAGTAGCTCGTGTACTCGTGACTCCGGATCTTTGGGAGTAGATACTATGACACGACTCATGATGGCTTTGTATTAGATTGAGTTCCTATATCTTGTTATTTATCATTACCTTGTTTAAACTGTTAAAATTTGGCTAATCAACTATCTCACGTCGGCTTGCCTAGCAACTGGATCTTAGGCGCCATCATGACTCCGAGGTTGGGATTTTGGGTCGTGACACCGGTGCTAGAGGCAAAGGCTGATAAAGCGGCCGAGCTTGAGGCCTGGTTGCAGCAGAGTGAGCATGAAGTGATGGACCACAACTAAGAAGCCACTCAGTTACATGCACAACTTCAAGATGCTAAGGCTAGGTGGGTTGAGTTTCAAGATGCTGCTCTTGCTACTACCGAGCGCGAGTCTGCCTCTATTGAGCTAATAATTAACTTGGAGGCAGCCTTGAATTTAAAAGCCGAAGAGGTTGATCCTAGCAAAAACGGGCCCGGATAGAAGAGAGGTTTAAGGAGATCATAGAGCAAACCCGGGTTCACATATCTACAATCTGTGATCTTGATCTTAGCCTTGGCGCCATAAGATTCCGAGCGAGATGGTCTCCAGGCCGAGGTTGACAAGCTTAAGTCAAAACTCCAGTTCCAAAAAGATTCCCTTGTATTTGAAACGGCGTCATATGAGGAGAAAAACCTTGGAGGAGTCCAAAGTGGGCAATGATATTAATGATGAAATCGCCACGGCTCGAGAACTGGAGTTAACTGAGTATTCGAGAACTGAGGAGGAGCTCGAAGAGAATGTTGATGAAGGCCTAGATCCCGCACCGGCAGTAGATCTGCCCACTTCTCCCTGGAGGGGGGGAGGGGAGGGATGAGTGTAGATGCCTCTCTTCCCCCGAGTTCCGATGGGGATAATGTTTAGATTTTTCCCTTTCTATTTTGCTGTTTTCCCTTTGTACTTTTGTACTTATGCTATTTGGCTTGTTGATAACTAAAGAAGACTTTTGTTTAAGTATTGCGCAAAGTTCATTCATTTTGCATGCGTCGAATTCGATAAGGCTTCGGGTGTATTTTCATCCGTTAGATTTTTGTTCCGCGCATAAACTCTTCTGGAACCAATCCTTTACTATGAGGGTTTTATAAGAGAGGAACCTCTTATGTTTATGGTGCTCTTGAAGAGGACGTCACCTGTTCCGGCACAAGCATTTGAAGTTTTCTATTAACTTTCAAATGATAAAATTAACTCATCGTTTGGACAAGAAACAAGATAAAAACGAAAGAACTTTATTTTATTCCTTCCATATTTAAAAGTACATAAGCATTTGATTGCTAAAGAAAAGAAATTGCCAATACTTGTGGCTAACTTGTACAACTTATATCTATGGAGCTGGTCATGCAGTCCCCAGTCTCGATGAGACATTGTTATTCTCGGGTCTCGTAGTCCCGATTTTTGTGGCATCCTTATTGCCGTATCCAATACTATTTCCCCTCCCCCAGTGTTTGAACACAAA
Source organism: Nicotiana attenuata (assembly GCF_001879085.1). Taxonomy (NCBI): domain Eukaryota; kingdom Viridiplantae; phylum Streptophyta; class Magnoliopsida; order Solanales; family Solanaceae; genus Nicotiana; species Nicotiana attenuata. Next base: position 46,737,156 of record NC_031996.1, read on the forward strand.
GTATGAGAATTGGAGCACTGCAGGTCTTGCTACGCTGGTTAAACGCTTGTGAACGGTTGGATAGTCTTTGGTTCGATGGCAAGCTTTGTTTTAGGAACTTGCCATTGAGCCAAAGATTATCTAACCATCCCAAAGTGGTTTATGGTCTCAATGCCTTGTAATTTAAAGGTCTTAACTTTGCCAATGACGCTTCCTTTGTGTATGTTTTTAGTTACCGCCTCGTTAAAAACCTTGCCAGAAAAATTTGATTAGGACAAAAACTGACTTGAAGGGGAAAAGAGTGCAGCAGATACTTTTAGTATAGGCAAGATCCATCAACAATAATACCTTTTGAGTTGAGTCACGTTCCAATTGCTAGGCAATTTGACTCCAGTTTGATTCTCCAACTCATATGATCCTTTACCGGTGACAATTGAAACCCGATAGGGGCCTTTGCACGTCGGACCCAGCTTCGCAACGTTGATTTTTCAAGTGTTCTGAGTCACCTTCCTCAAAACCAAGTCTTCTACCTTAAAGTAGCGGAGATTGGTCCTCCGGTTATAGTACTTTTCCATCCTTTGCTTTTGAGCCACCATCCTCACTTGTGCTAGGTCCTTGTGTTCATTGAGCAGTTCCAACTTTACCACCAATGCCTCATTATTTGCTTCTTCGTCTGTTCGGGAGAACCCTAAGGTTGGTTCTCCTACTTCCACAGGGATCAGAGCTTCTACGCCGTATACGAGAGAGAAAGGTGTCTCTCCCGTGCTCGATTTTACAGTCATCGGGTACGCCCATAGCACGCCCGGTAAGTCTTCTGGCCATTTGCCTTTAGCCGCTTCTAACCTCTTTTTGAGATTTTGAATAATCATCTTATTGGTTGACTCCGCCTGCCCATTAGCGTTCGGATGTTATGATGAGGATGTTATCCTTTTGATTTTCAAGTCTTCAAGAAATTATGTGACTTTGGAGCCTATGAATTGTGGTCTATTATCGCAGGAATCTCCTTTGGTATTTTGAATCGCCAAATTATGTGTTCCCATAGGAAGTCTATCACTTTGCGCTTACCAATCTTTTGGTAAGGACCCGCTTCAACCCATTTAGTGAAATAATCGGTTAAAATTAAAAGAAACCCCATTTCATGAAAAGTCATGGGGACAGTACCAAGTGCAGGAGTTCTGCCGGCTGGGGTACCAATTGTGCGTAGCGTTGGTACTTGTCGCATTTTTGTACGAACGTCTTTGCGTCCTGTTCCATCCGAGGCCAGTAGTATCTTGCCCTAACTAGTTTTAGCACCAACAAATCTGCGCTGGTTCCCCAAATTCCTTATATAGCTATACCTAGGAAGCAAGTTTGACTTTGGTTGCTCGTTATACATAAGCGATATCTATACTTTGTATAATATGCGTACGTGTTTGACTTTGGTTGCTCGTTATTCTAGATTTTGCTAGTGGAACCTTTTTCTGGTTATTATCCTCTCTTCGATAGAACCTTTTCCCCTTAAATTTTAGTAATAAAAACATATAATCAACTCCATCAAGAAGCATTCTGCTTCCTTTGAATTGAATTCAGTGTTACATAATTGAATATGTAAGATTTGAAATTGACATAGATATAATAGAAATATTTAAGCATTAAGTCTAAACAGGCTGATGCTTCTACAGACTTCATTTTGTTTGTTTCCCTTTTTAAAATACAAAACTTGGGCCACAAATAATTTACATGAATCGAATTCAATGAAATACATAAAAATTACTTAAAAAAATATCTGTACCTCGTAGTGTTTGTTCTATATAGTTCAACCTAAGCGAAGTGCATGGAGTTCTTCACCAGTACAGTCGCATTTAATGTCCCCACAATGTTAAGTAATGAGTAAAAATATTCTGAATCAAAAAATTAATTAAATTATCTCTAGCAAAATTTGTCCATCCTAATCAAAATTTCAATGGGGGTATTTCGACATTTAACCCTCTCTTTTTTATATATATATATATATATATATATATATATATATAGATATATATATATATGTATATATATAACTTTAAACTCTTTTAAGAAAGAGATACGTACAAATAGTTGCAGATAATTTGAACATTCATCATTATCTATCACACTCCAAAGAATCATGGTACTCTGCCCAGAATCTTGGGCTTTTTGTTGTTAAAGTAGTTTACCCAAAGGTAAAAGAAAGTTATTTTCAACACTTTTTCTTGAGGATCTTAGTAGATATTTAAACTATCCTTTTCGAAAAGTATATAATGTAGCTTGAATTGTAATGGTCAAAACATGTATTTAATTTTTCACGTGAACTAAAACATTATTCTCAAACTTTATGAAATAAAATATACATACTTGGAAATTACATAAGATAGTGTTCTTGTTTATATTAAAAAAATATGCAAATATATGAAATACTGTAATAAAAGAAAACTAATTGACCCTTTAAATAACAGGTTCTTGTAGAATGAGACGAAGGAATTATTGTTATATGAGACATGCTGTAATAATATTCCTTGCTCAGTAAGAGAAAAATTTACAATATATCTCGCATAACAAACACAAGTTATGTAAGATTATTTTTGTCGTTTTTTAATTATATGAAACATTTTGAAGTATAGTAAAAATTCTTGTTTTTAAGTACTACTTATCTTGATTTTTGACCAGCCAATTCAAAGTTTCCTGTTGGTTGACATATGTAAGCATACTTCAGCTCTAAAACTGAGGTCCCAATATTGAAATATGGCAACAGAGAATAATGTACTTCAAAAATTTATTTAAGAAAAAGAAAATTGAAGTGAATAACTGAAAGGATGAGTATATATAATAAATAAAGCTGAGTAATTAAGGAGGGGTGCTTAGCTCCCTTCCAAAAGGACTTTAAACTAAATACAAAACCAACAACAACAAAATATTTTTATTATCTAATTAATTAAAGGAATTAAAACTCAAAAGCAGACTAATTTTGCCAGGGTGATTGATTTTGATTTTGATTATGCTGATGATGATCAAATGAAGCAGCAGCAGCAGCAGAAGATGAAGAACCCATCTGATGATGAAGACCAGTTGTAGTAGTATTATTGAGAAAATCCCTATGATGTGGAAATGCTTTAAGTCCCAAGAAATCTCTTGTCAATCCTTCATTATTTTCTTTACCTCTCATTATCAAAGGATTATTTGCACCACCAAATCCCTCATCAAAACCAACATTATTATTAGTACAAGGCAAATTAGTAGTAGTAGTAGCAGCAGCCATCATGTTTTGCATGTCATGGATTTGTTCCATAAATCCAGAGTTGACACTAAAATGATCAAAAGCACCTTTGTTATTGTTGTTGTTGTTGTCGCCATAAGATGCCAAGCCATGACCAGTAACAAAATTACCAGTAGTGGGGGCCATAGTACTATTATTAGCACTAATATTTTGAAACTGATGATATTCACGTGAGGCTAAATCGCCACTATCTGTCATGCCAGTTGTAGTAGCAGCAGTAGTAGGACTGAAAAAACTAGGAGCAGAATTAGAATTAGAAGAAGTGACACCAATTTGTGCTGCTTTTTGTAGTAATGCAGTTGCACTCATGTGAGCTGATGTTGCTGCTGTTGCTGCTCCAAATATATTGTTACTGCTACTACTACTAGGGTTATGAATGAATAACTGAGACGAAAGCTCGTTCGGAGGGTGTGGAGGAAGAAGGTTGAAATTATTAATTTGTTGTTGTTGTTGTTGTTGTTGTTCTTGTTTGAGTTGGAAGTTTTGGAGGGTATGGAGATTAAGGTGATGGGAGGTTGAAGAAGAAGAAATTAGAGGATTTGTTGTTCTTACACTTTCTTCTGCTAATGCATCACAAAAAGCTCTATGTGTGATGAAGCTATCCCTCCTGTAAAGAATAAAAAAAACAGAAATTAACATTTTCAAAAAACAAAAATACAAACAAACAAAAAGAAGAAACCATCACACATGAATAATGCAGTATAGCTAGCTTTGAGTATAGTACTGATAAAAGTGCATGCCCTCTATTTCGTCAACCCTTTTTGTCTTTCTTTTTTCTCTTTTTTTGGACAGATTAGATATATATGTACAATACAAATCACTAAAGTTTTCTAAGCAAATTGCTTTTGCAGTGAGGTAAACGATAAAGTATGGACCCTCTCTTCTCTTTCTCTCTCACACACACACACCGAGACAGTCTCATTTATATATTCAGTCGTACACATGAACTACACACGTGAACTTTGATGTTTAGTTTCTATTAGTAACTAGTTTTGATTCAAAACGTCTTCTTTTCTCTCTTATGTGATATAGATAGTCTATTTTTTCAATTATGCTTCTTAATCAATTAGTCAGTTTACATTTTGTGCTCAGATTCCAAGAACTCACACACTTAGCTAGTCAAAAAGATTAGATTGAGAGTTCTTTTTAATAGAAAAAAGTTTATACATAACCACAACACTTTAACACTATCAGGTTACCAAAAAAATATTAATATACGTGTAACTGCTTATCTGAAAATAAGATAAAAATTTACTATATAACATGCTAAATTATACCACCTCCGTTTCAATTTAGATGATGTAGTTTGACTCGGCACGGAGTTTAAGAGAAAAGATGGAGACTTTTGAAACTTGTGGTCTTAAAAGCTTAGGGGGTAAAAATTTTGTATGACCATAATATTTGTGTGGTTATAAAGTTTCTCATTAAGGGGTGAACTAGGTAAAATGAAAAGTTTAGACTTGAATTATTTCTAATTATAGAAATGTGTCATTCTTTTTTGAACAGACTAATAAGAAAAATATGTCATCTAAATTGAAACGGAGGGAGTAACTGATAATAGTGTAAAGATTTTATTTATACTATCATCGTATATAAGTTAAATCCAATAGAAAATAATGGTAATGATTACTTAATTTAGGAGAATGGTGGAGGAGGAGGAGAAGAGGAGAAGAAAATTGAGCAACAAGGGTTTGACTTTTGTATCCAAAATGATCAAGAATCTAATATAATTTAATAATACTAGTACAATTAGTAGAACTAGTTTGAGAATGTTTGTTGATGAATTTATTGTAATTAGCTTACCTAGAGAAAAGTGTTCCACAATCACATCTATACTCTCTAGTACCACAAATCTTGGAATGAGCTTTCCAATCAGACTGAACTGCATATCTCTTTGAACATTTCTCACACTTCCATTTCTTCTCACCATGTTTTCTACAAAAATGCTTCTTAATTCCAGTCAAATCCCCTAGTGCCCTTGAAGGATGATGGTGTACACATGAAGGCTCTGGACAAACATATACTTTCTTCTTCACTTCTTTGTTTGTTCTTTGCTTTAGTTTCCATGGCAAATTATGACCTCTTCTGTGTAGTTGAAGATTTTGATCTCTTTGAAATCCTTTGTTACAGATCTCACATACAAATCTATTTGTTGCCAATAGACTTTTTGGAGATAAAGCTATCACTTCTGCTTCTGGATCTAATTCAAGAAAATTTAAGTAAATTAGTTAAACCAATTAATACACAATCAAATGATCACTTAAAAAGGTAATTGCAAATAATTATATTTAATATACAGTGATCACATAACCTAGAATAAATAATAAGTTACACTGACGATATAAATAATTTTTAGACTGTCCGTGTATATAACTTAAAACCAATATATATTAACCAAAATAATAATTGTAGTACCTGGATTGCCTGGTAGATTTCTCTTCTTCTTATTAGCAGGAGCTGGTTGTGTTTGAATGTTTGTTGGTGCAAGATGCTGTGGGTAGAGAGCACTACCAATTTCAGCTCTATTACTTGAAGATATGCTTGCTTCATTAGATGCAGATGTTAAATTTGACATACTATCATCTCCTACCATACCCTTAATCATTGCATTAAAAAAAGATATAATCTACTTTGTATATATTTAGCTATCTCTCAAACCCTAGCTGAGAGAAGTGAAAAGAAGACAAAAGGCTGAAGAAGAATAGGTGTAAGAAAGCAAAGAGTAATAATAGTCTGTAAACTGCTAAGCTTACAGTCTCTCCTATCTTGTTCAAGAATTGGAAAAAGAGAAACCAAAGGTCTGAGTGAAAGCTGCTATCAAGATATTAATTCAATAAAAGCCATACACATGAGAACAAATGAAACCAAGCAAAATTATAAGATTCTTTATAGATAATAGGAAACTTTCTAGAGAGAGAAAAGACAGAAGAGAGAGAGAGAGGGGTTGTGGATGAGAAGGTATCCTTTGTTTAGTCGTCCAACCCATCAAAACCATAGCCAAAGGGTAGGAAGCTTGCTCTGACGTTGCATTTTGTCTTTTGCTTTGTTCTCTTCTCAATCATACAAATGTTACCCTCTTTGCATTATTGTACACATTTTGCTCTTCTCATTCTAGTTAATTGTTCTTTTAGGCACACATTTTATTTACCCAAGTTATTTGCATTAAAATGTACAGTAACTTTTATACACTAATAGTGTAAAAGAATTTTATACTATTAAGTCACCTAAAAATAATTAAGATAACCGTCTTATATATAATAATTGAGATTAGTCACCTGAAAAATAAAAGAAGTGGCGTATTGCAATAAATTAAAATATATCGATATATAATATAAAATTTCTTAACACTTTCATTGTACATATATTGTTAATTCCATCTTTATTTCATCATATTTCCCATTTTACCAAAAAGAGAAAAGGTAAGCATATGAAAAATTAATTAAAAGTTCAATTTGCCATCTATACTTTGTAAACTTCAGCAACCTTCCAATTTCTTTCATGGTATATTGCTTCATCCTTAGCGTTTAACGGAAATCTAGAGTGAGTTGATATTAGAAATGATATACGATAAAGATTTATGTTATATATATTGACAATATAATGAATTTTTTATATTATCATATACTTGTTATAATAGGTTGCTCATCATTTATTCTAGATTATCACACTATTAAATAAAGTACTTTACACCGTCAATAACATAATTCTAGAGTGGATAGCCTGTTTGGCCAAATTTCTAAAATCGGCTTATTTTGAAAGTACTTTTCTCAAAACTTTTGGTGAGAAGCAGTTTGTGTTTGGCTAATTAATTTAGAAGAAAATTTTGAACAACAATTAGTATTTGATCAAGGTTTTAAAAAGTGCTTCTAATTGTATATATATTTTTTCTTCTCAAAAGTACTTTTCATAAAAATGCTTTTAGGGAGAACTACTTATTATGAAGTGATATTACAAATTGTTAGTTAGGTAGTTAAGAGTTCAATTACATAGTTGGCCAGCTGTAAATTAACGGATCCGGCCGGTTAGTTAGTTGAGCCTTAGTAGAGGTAGCTAGTTGATTAACACATTACATGTATATATATTTGTATTGTTAATGAAGAGAAGTAACAGTTATCATTTCCTCACAATCCTCTCATCAGCTCATTTATTCACATGCTCTGCAACTACACAGAAGTAGCTTCGAGTTCACTGCTCCTTCATCGATGGCAGATCATGTAGATTTTAGCATGGTATCAGAGCCACCGATGCTCATCAATTACTGAGGTTGACTATCTCTATCTTAGTGATCTGTTTCTTCTTCTCAATTAGCTTTTTTTTTTGCTCATCAATGGCGGAAACTACAATTCTACATCTTCTGTACCTTGGGCCATCGGATACTCCTGGTGTTGTTCTGATTCCTGTGAAGCTTACAGGATCAGAAATTACGGTTTATGGAGCAAGACGTTGAAAATTGCCCTTCTAGGAAAAAGAAAGTTAGGTTTTGTGACCGGTACTTGTACAAAGGAGTCGTTCTCTACTGAATTACATGAGCAGTGGGAAACTTGTAATGCCATTGTCTTGTCATGGCTCATAAATATAGTTTTCACTGAACTTTTGCTGGAATTGCATATGCTTCGAATGCACATCTTGTTTGGGAAGATTTGAGGGAGAGGTTTGATAAGGTGAATCGAATACGTATCTTCCAACTGCACAGAGCCATTGCCAATTTGTCACAAGGAACTGATTCATTCTCAAGTTTACTAAGTTGAAGAGTCCATGGAATGAGTATGATGCATTGGTACTAATTTCATACTCGAGAGAATACATGGAGCATCTTCAACAGTAGAGACTTCTGTAGTTTCTCAGTGGTTTAAATGATTCGTATGATCAAGCTAGGCGATAAATCCTCCCGAAGAGTAATGTTCCCTCATTGAACCAGGCATATGCCATGGTGATAGAATATGAATCACAACAATCCCCTGGCCTGGGCTCAACTAATGAGAAGAATGATCCAATGGCTATGCAGGTAGGTAGAAGCCAAGGATACAAAGGCAAGAAGCCTTTTATGCAACGTGAACACTATGGTCTAAAAGGTCACACTAAGGAAAATTTCTATAGATTGTTGGGTATCCTGAAGACTTTAAGGCAAGAAGGATGCCTGGTAACAATACTGGAGGTCAATATTGTCGTGGCAATGGGGGTCAGTCCAGCTTTGGACGTGGTTCTCACTAACCTTTCACTGTAGCCAATAATGTACTTGGGAACACTGATGCTCATTCTCAAGGATCATCATCAACTGGTGATGTATTAAGAGGAATAACTGAAAAGACACCATATTTCACTGAGGAAAAATACAAACAAATCCTTGATCTATTAAACAAAGATACACCTTCTGATTGTCAATTCAACATGGCAGGTGTAACTACTAGTTTCTTGTCTAAAGCCTATACAGATGAGTGGATTGTAAACTCTGGTGCCACTCACCACATAGTAGCTTCCAATGATCTATTGATGAATGACAATAATACTACTAGGACTTCTAGTAATGTGGTTCACTTACCTAATGGAGAGAGAGTTCCTATTATACTTACTGGTTGGGCTGCTATATTTGGAAATAAAGCAATACATGATGTCCTTTATGTTCTAGGATTCAAGTTTGACCTCCTTTCAGTCTCCAAACTAACCAAGGAACTCTGCTGCTCAGTGAACCTTTATCCTGACTTTGTGTTGTTTTAGGGCCTTTACAGTGGCAGGGTGAAGGGGATTGGTAAGAAGACACGAGGCTTGTACATATTCAAAGGAGTTAATGACATCAATAAGGCACAACACACACAAGGCATGGTTGCTGCAGCAGTAAAGGAAGATTGCAGGTTGGGGCATCAAAGACTTGGACATCCATCTCTTCCAGCCATGAAAAATATCACTTTGCTAGACAAGAATGTAAATAGTGAGCCATTGAAGAATTGTCCAGTCTGTCCATTAGCTAAACAAATTAGACTGATGTTTTCTAATAGTACATCCAGAGCTGAAGCTCCTTTTTCTCTTGTACATATGGGTCTTTGAGGCCCAATAAAACTCCTACTTTTGACAGGAAGTATTATTTTCTAACTATCGTGGATGATTTTAGTTAGTAGATATGTCTGGATCTATCTACTACAACTTATGTCTGAAATTATAGTTGCCATTAAGAATTTTCTGCTGATGGTAAAGAACCAGTTTGGTAAGATGGTAAAAATCTTGAGATCAAATAATGACACAGAGTTCTTTAACTCTTAGTGCAAGGATCTATTATAAAGTTTTGAAATTCTGCATTAGAGTAGTTGTGTTTACACTCCTCACCATAATGGTGTTGTGGAGAGGAAACATAGACACATTTTGGATATGGAAAGGGCCATAAGGTTTCAGTAAAAAATGCCTATTAGGTATTGGGACATGTGTGTTACACATGTTGTGTACTTGATAAATAGACTGCCTTCTACATCACTTCAAGGAAAGAGTCCATATGAAACAATGCATACCAAGCCACCATCATTGTCACTTTTAAGAGTTATATGATGTTTGTATTATGCAACAGTCATTCCAAAAGGGGATAAGTTTGCAGAAAGAGCAAAGACAGTTGTGCTCATGGGATACTCAGAGAGACAAAAGGGGTACATCCTGATGGAACTAGCTACAAAACATCTTTTTTGTCAGTAGAGATGTGGTCTTCAAAGAATCAGAGTTTCCTTTTTCTCAAGCTACCATTGAGTATGGTTCAGAGGATCGTAGTTTTTGGAACAACCTAACTATGATGCTTCTACCTCAGAGATCAATCATGCTAATGAGGAACAAACTCAAAATGCAGATGCACAGGAAATAGCCACAGAAGAGGAGAATGTGATGGATTCTACTACTGATACATCTGCTGTAGGTGGTTCTTTGTCTCAACCAACTACTCCATCAACAAATCCTTTGCCCACTATAACTGATCCTTTGCAAGCAGAAGGATCTCAGTCTCTTATCAGGAAGTCAACTAGAGAGTCTAGAGAGCCCATCTGGATGAAGGAATACATAGCACATGGGAAGACAAGCAACAAATATCCCATAGCCAACCATTTGTCTTATGAAAAAGCTACTCCTGCCTATTAGTCCTACCTAGCAAACTTCTCCAGTCTGGTAGAATCTCTGAACTTCAGGCAGGCTATGAAGGATGTAAGATGGATAGAAGCTATGAAACAAGAGGTCAAAGAACTAGAAGACAACAGAACATGGGAAGTAGTTGACTTACCACATGGAAAGCATACTGTAGGATCCAAACGGGTGTCTTATAAAATTAAGTATAAAGCTAATGGTGAGATTTAAAGGTTCAAGGATAGACTTGCTGCAAAGGAATATAGTCAACAAGAAGGACTTGATTACCATGATACATTTTTACCAGTGGTGAAAATGGTCACATTCACCACTCACTACTCATAGTCATTCTCAAGGATCATCATCAGCTGGTGATGTATTAATAGGAATAACTGGAAAGATGCCATATTTCACTGAGGAACAATACAAACAAATCCTTGATCTATTAAACAAATATACACCTTCTGATTGTCAAGTCAACATGGAAGGTATAACTACTAGTTTCTTGTCTAAAGCCTATATAGATGAGTGGATTGTAGACTCTGGTGCCACTCACCACATAGTAGCTTCTAATGATCTATTGATGAATGATAATAAGACTACTAGGACTTCTAGTAATGTGGTTTACCTAATGAAGATACAGTTCCTATTACACTTATTGGTTGGGCTGCTATATTTGGAAGTGAAGCAATACATGATGTCCTTTATGTTCTAGGATTCAAGTTTGACCTCCTTTTGTCAAGACCCAATTCCTCCATCCGTGAATGATAAGAGGCTGAATTTAGGTAATTTAGCGATTATTTATGCTCCCGTTTGATTATGTTCCGATGTCATAATGGGGTTAATTGATTAAAATGGGCTCTAATTGCGAATTGTATACATTGCCGGATGAGGAGCCTATGTGATGCCTTAAAGAGGTGATTGGAACTACTTTAGAGCAAAAACGACCCCTCGGATCTAAGGACGCACGAAGACGAGAAAAAAAATCAAGGAAGTAAAGTGCTGGGCTAGCGCGCCCAGGTGCGAGCCCGCGCTAATTGTAGCGCGTCCAAAACAGAAGGTTGGCTTACTAGCACGGTCAGATGCGCGTCCATATGCGCGACCGCGCTAGTCCGAATTTTGGAAATTGTTTGCCAGGGGTATAATTGGAAATCTGGAGGAAACCCCACTTAACCTATATAAAGTCAAGCTCGCCCAAGGATTATTTATCAAGGTTTTCATAGTCTAGAGGGAGAAATAGAGAGGCAAGAGGCAAGGAGGAAAATTGACCATCAAATTCTTCTTTTCTTCCCTTTGTTTTTGCTAATTGTGATGAAATTGAACCTTATTGTGATGAACATGAGTATGAGTGGCTAAACACCCATTGTTCTGGGGTTGTGATTTAGCCATGAATATTGTTGTTTGATATTAGCTTAACCTTGATTATAATTCACCACTATATGGTTGTTTCTTCAATTCTGTGTTTAATTGCTTAATTGTCTGGCCATCAGTTAGGTTCTATTTACTATCTATGCATGCTTGGGAAAGCCATGTTTAGATTAGAGAAGAATTGAAGAGAGCATGATCTTAACCCTTAGGGGGAGCAGATTTGTGGTTAGGATAGGAATATACCTAGTCACCGTGCTTAATTAAATATCGTGATCTTAATGCGTTCTTAATAGATTTATTTCATAGGAATATAGGCATTAATCTATTGAGAATAGGTGAGTAGTACTTCGGGAGAAGGCTATGAGAGCATCTATCAATTAATTAGCAACCGTGAGTGAATTATATGAAAGGGAGAGTTAATTAGAACACAATACGAATGGTGAATCGATCACAACCCTGGAATACTTGTCTCTACTGATTACACAACAATCAACTCGTTACTTGATAATTTAGTTAGTACTTAGAATCGTAGCAGAGTATAATCATATTATTGGATTTTGCTTTTAGCTAGATTGAATAGCAAGTTTAGTGATTTAGTGAGTAGTTTATATAAGTCTCTGTGGGTTCGACACTCAACTTATCATTATATTACTTGTCGACCACGTATACTTGCGTGTGCTTTTGGGAGCAACAAGTTTTTGGCGCCAATGCCGGGGACTTGAATATTAGCTACTTGCTAGTTTTTGCTTTAATTGCTTATTTTGTCTAGTCTAACGTTACTTGATTGTTGCTCCGATCTCAGTAATTTTGATTGAATGCATAGGGTCAGAAGCCAGGACCGACTTCAAGGCTTTGACCCTGAACCTGAGAGAACATTTCACAGGAGATTGAGGGAAGTAAGGGACAATAATAATATTGAGGCACTTGTTCAATTTCCTGTGGACATGGCAGAGGAGCAACCCATGGCTGTTCAGGAGCTAGCAATGCCAGCATTGCTAATGTCACCTCTAGTATAGTGAAGCCCAGGATCACTGGGCACTTTGAGCTGAAACAGAGCATGATCCAGTTACTTCATGCAAATGGGAATTTATGGGTCTTCCACACGAGGATCCGCAGCAGCATATTCTGAACTTTTTGGAGATTAGTGATACTTATATCACTAACGGGGTCACTCCAGATTATGTGAGGCTCACACTTTTTCCATTCTCTCTGTTGGGTGAGGCTAAGCGATGGCTAAAGGCAGAACCAGCTAACTCCATTACAACATGGAATGATTTGGCAAGAAAATTTCTGGCAAGGTTCTTCCCTTCAGACAAAACTGCAAAGATCAGAAGTGAAATAGTGGCCTTCAAACAGAAAGCAGGTGAATCGTTGTACTAATCTTGGGAAAGGTTCAAGGGGCTACTCAGAGACTGTCCTCATCACAATCAGACGAATGAAGTGTTAGCTCACACTTTCATAGAAGGGCTACATTCTGAAACTAAGATCGTGGTAGATGCTGCAGCTGGGGGTCAAGTGTTGGAGAAAAGCTTTGACGAGATATATGCATTTTTGAACAAATTTTCCAAGAGCAATCCGGATTAGCAAGGAGAGATGGGCAGACACACAGTGCAAAAGTCTGCAGGGGTTCTTGAGCTAGATGTCGTCTCAGCATTATCAGCGCAGATTGCTACATTGGCCAATCAAGTCAACCAGATGAACTTGAATATCAACAAGAAACAAATACAACCGGTACAACAGGTTCAAGCTTTTTATGAAATATATGGAGAGGGGCACACGAGCGACATATGCCCCGCAAACCCAGAGTCTGTCTGCTCTGTGGGTAATTCAAATAGGAGCCAAACAAACCAATATGGGAACACTTACAATCCCAACTGGAGGAACCACCCAAACTTCTCTTGGGGAGGAAACAAGGGCACTCAGAATCAATACAGGCCTCAAGCACCTCAACAGCAATATAGACCACCTCAGGTTGAACAACAAGCGAGTCCTACAAGTCACCTTGAAGACATGTTAAAGAAAGTGATAGCTGAACAACAAGCTCTCTCTCAGAAGGTGATGGCTGAACAGCAAGCCCTCGCCACAACAGTAAGAAATTTGGAGCGTCAAATGGGACAGCTTGCTAGTGCTCAAAACACCAGACCAGCTGGAGCTCTTCCAAGTGACACTGAAGCAAATCCTAGGACGGCCCTTAATGTCGTGTCGTTGAGGAATGGGAGACAACTAGAAGAAGTTCAGTCTAAAAAGAGGAAACATGTGACTTTTAATGAGAGGCCAGCCATTGTAGAATCAACATCAGAGCCAGCCAAGGAGCCAGAGAAGCCAGCTGGAGAGGCGGTGGCTGAGCAATCCCCACAATTGGTTGCAAGGCCACCACCTCCATTCCCTCAAAGACTGCAGAAATTACGAGATAATGCCACATATAAAAAGTTTCTTGATATCTTGAAGCAGGTACAAATTAATATTCCATTGGTTGACATCTTACAAGAAGTACCCAAATATGCAAAGTACATCAAGGACATTGTGGCGAATAAAAGGAGGCTGACCGAGTTCGAGACTGTGGCACTCACTGAGGAGTGCAGTTCCAGAATTCAAGGCAAGTTACCTCAGAAATTGAAGGATCCAGGTAGTTTCACTATCCAAATCACGATTGGTAAACATGCTATTGGGCGAGCTCTATGTGACCTTGGAGCAAGCATCAATTTGATGCCGCTATCTATATTCAGACAGTTGGGGTTGGGTGAACCACGCCCAACAACAGTTATCTTACAGTTAGCTGACCGCTCCCTTGCTCATCCTGAGGGAGTCATTGAAGATGTGCTAGTGCAAGTGGGGTCTTTTATCTTCCTAGCTGATTTCATCATCCTGGATTATGAGCCTGATCAGGAAGTCCCATTTATTTTGGGGCGTCTATTCTTAGCCACGGGTCGAGCTATTATTGATGTTTGTGAAGGAAAGATGACGATGAGAGTGGGTGATCGAGTGGAGGTCTTTAACATTTATAGAGCACTCAAGTTACCAGCCCACTATGAAGAATTGTCCATGATCTCTGTGGTAGAAGGTGATGCCACGTTGTTAGTACCTTATATGGGCCCTACAGATCCTGTTGAGCGTGTATTGATTGGGGACTTAGAAAATGGTGATGATGAAAGGATGGGAGAAATTGAGCAAGTGCTGGATATGTCCTGCTGTTATGTACATGGGGTTATAAAATTTGAAGAATTGGACAGGCCTGTCACTCTGACCCTCCCCAGGCCATCTATTGAAGAAGCTCCGAAGCTAGAACTCAAGCCACTTCCAGCGCATCTGCGCTATGCTTATTTGGGGAACTCAGAGACACTGCCTGTGATTATTTCATCCAGCTTGACCAGCACTCAAGAAGAAAAATTGCTCAGGGTCCTCCGCGAGCATAAAAGGGCCATTGGGTGGACTATAGCTGACATCAAGGGTATTAGTCCATCGTTTTGCATGCATAAAATCTTTCTAGAGGACAGACACCGCCCCAGTGTAGAGCAACAAAGGAGATTAAATCCAATTATGAAAGAGGTGGTGAAAAAGGAGGTAATCAAGTTGCTCGATGCAGGTATCATTTTTCCTATTTCTGATAGCAACTGGGTAAGCTCGGTTCAATGTGTGCCCAAAAAGGGAGGAATAACTGTAGTTGAGAACGAGAAGAATGAGCTGATCCCCACTCGCACTATTACGGGCTGGAGAGTCTGCATTGATTATAGAAGGCTCAATAAGGCAACTCGCAAGGACCACTTCCCACTCCCATTCATCGATCAAATGCTAGACAGGTTAGCCGGGCATGAATATTACTGCTTCCTTGATGGTTATTCAGGATACAATCAGATTGTCATATGCCCAGAGGATCAGGAGAAGACTACTTTTACTTGTCCTTATGGCACTTTTGCCTTCAAGCGAATGCCGGTTGGACTTTATAATGCACCAGCCACATTCCAGAGATGCATGATGGCTATTTTCACCGACATGGTGGAAAAATTCGTGGAAGTGTTTATGGATGATTTTTCAGTTTTTGGGTCTTCTTATGATGATTGCTTGAGGAATTTAAGCAAGGTGTTGTCCCGTTGTGAAGAAATAAATCTGGTATTAAATTGGGAAAAATGCCATTTTATGGTACAAGAAGGCATCGTGCTTGGTCACAGAATATCTAGGAGCGGCATTGAAGTTGATAAAGCGAAAGCGGAGGCGGTTGTAAAACTACCTCCGCCTATCTCAGTGAAGGGTGTCCGGAGTTTCTTGGGACACACGGGTTTCTATCGGCGCTTTATTAAAGATTTTTCAAAAATTGATACTCCTTTATGCAGGCCACTTGAAAAAAATGTCACTTTCAATTTTGATGATGCTTGCCTCAACGCATTTGAGGAACTTAAAAGGAAGTTGGTGACCGCCCCTATTATTGTGGCACCTGATTGGTCTCTACCATTTGAACTTATGTGTGATGCGAGTGACCTTGCTATTGGGGCAGTGCTATGCCAGAGGAAGGACAAGATGTTTTATTCCATCTAGTATGCGAGTAAGACTCTTGATGATGCACAATTGAATTACACCACCACTGAGAAGGAGTTGTTAGCCGTTGTGTGGGCCTTTGAGAAATTTCGGGCATACTTGGTGGGAACGAAAGTCATAGTCCATACGGATCATGCAGCAATCAGGTATTTGTTTACCAAAAAGGAATCCAAAGCTCGTTTGATGCGCTGGGTTTTGTTGCTGCAGGAATTTGATGTAGAAATACGAGATTGAAAGGGGACAGAAAACCAAGTAGCTGACCATCTATCAAGGCTGGAAAATCACGATCACGTGGAGGAGGGTGGCCAAATTAAAGAGGTGTTTCCTAATGAGCAACTTTTTGCTATAACCCAAGACCCTCCCCCATGGTATGCCGACTATGTGAGTCATCTTGTAAGTGGAGTACTCCCTCCCGAAATCCAATTTGAAGCTAGAAAGCGGTTCTTACATGATATGAACTTCTATTACTGGGATGAGCCCTATTTGTTCAAGCAATGTGTTGATCAGTTGATGAGGAGATGCATTCCTGATAATGAGGTGGAATTAGTGTTGTATGATTGTCACGCATCACCTTATGGGGGCCATGAGGAGATAAAGCAGATGCAAAGGTGTTACAATCCGGTCTCTTTTGGCCAACCTTATTCAAGGATGCCCATGCATTCGTTAAGAAGTGTGACCAATGTCAGAGAACGGGAACAATCACAAGGAAGCATGAGATGCCTTTAAATAATATTCTAGAAATTGAGCCTTTTGATGTGTGGGGGATAGATTTTATGGGGCCATTTCCACCGTCCAGAGGAAACAAATACATCTTGCTAGCCGTTGACTTCGTGTCAAAATGGGTGGAAGCAATTGCTTTGCCAACCAATGATGCCAAGGTGGCAGCTGCTTTTGTGAAAAAGAACATATTCTCGAGATTTGGGACTCCACGGGCCTTAATCAGTAATGAAGGGACTCATTTTTGCAATTGATTGTTGAATAACCTTCTTGTTAAATATGGAGTTCGCCACGGAGTTGCTACAGCATATCATCCGCAGACAAGTGGGCAAGCTGAGGTGTCAAACAGAGAAATCAAGCAAATATTAGAGAAGACGGTGATTGTGAATAGGAAGGATTGGGCTACAAAGTTGGATGATGCATTATGGGCATATAGAACCGCATATAAAAAGCCAATTGGAGCGTCCCCTTACAAGATGGTTTATGGGAAGGCTTGCCACTTACCCGTTGAGCTTGAACACAAAGCATACTGGGCCATTAAGAAGCTGAACATGGATCTTGAAATCGCAGGTGAGAAAAGACTTATGCAGTTGACTGAGTTAGACGAGTTCAGGCTGCATTCTTATGAAAATGCCAAGCTATATAAAGAAAAGACAAAACGATGGCATGACAAGCATATCAAGCCACGTCACTTTGAGCCAGGCCAACAGGTATTGTTATTCAACTCTAGACTACGGCTGTTCCCTGGGAAGCTAAAGTCGAGATGGTCAGGTCCTTTTGAGGTGGTGCAAGTCACTCCTTATGGTGCAATCGAGCTGCGAGCTTTAAATGGTGAGAGGACATTTTTGGTGAATGGTCATAGAGTCAAGCACTATTGGTGAGGAATGATTAATCGTGAAAAGACCAAGGTTGTACTCGCTGATGAGTAAGCGAGACTCTGCGTCGTGCCGCGATGTTAAATCAGGTGCTAGATGGGAGGCAACCCATTCAATTATTGTAAACGTCGTGCCGCGATGTTAAATCAGGCGCTGGTTGGGAGGCAACCCAACAATAGTAGTAAGTGTTGATTTTGTGTTTTAGGAAGTGCTAACCAATGCAGGTGACAATGGGCAAGTGCTAAGGCCATCGAACGGGGTAAGAACACGTGAAAAGTTGAAGAAAAATTTTCCCCAGGTGCACACCCGCGCATGTGGACGCGCATCTGGGCGCGCTAATTTGCACCAAGTCTGTCTTGGCCGCGCTAAAAATAGCGGGACCGCACACCTGGGCGCGCTTCTGAATGCGAAACTAGCGCGGTCGCGCATGTGACCGCGCACCTGGGCGCGCTAATTCCTCAAAGATTCTGTTGTGGCCGCGCTAATACTAGCGCGACCGCGCATCTGGCCGCGCTAGTTCCGTCAAATTGTCGCTAGTTTTGTTTAGTAGTTTAAGTTTTCTTTTCCTTTTCTACTTTTATTTTGTTTAGGTTTTAATTCCCCCCTCCTTCTAAACTCCCCGTTCAACAAAATACTCCCAACCCTCCTCTAACTCTCCTCTACTCAAACAAATATCAAAACCCCATCTCACAATTCTGCTCCTAAATCCTTCACCCATCTCACGCTTATTCCCCCATTCTCACGACTTCTCCCCCATTCTATTTCTCTACTCACCACCATCGTCCATCACATGTATTAACCCTAGTTTCTTTTTCCTTTCTCTTTCTTCTCTTTTTCTCGTTTTATTTTTTTTTCTAGATGTTGTTGTATGCAAATACCTTGTTGTAGTTGTTGTTCTTAGATTTTGTGTAGAGAATTTGGTGCTATATGTTGTAGTATTGGTGAGTGATAAGTGTGGGGTGGAATTCCACCTAATTTGTGATCTTGGTGGGTGTATGTGGTGGATTAGTGTTCTAAAAAGCTTAAAAAGAGCTGTGAAGGGTTAACGCCCACAAGGTGTTCGTGGAAAGGCCCAAATGAACGTGATAATGTAGTTTGTGACTACCTATGCGTGTGAAGTTTGAGTAACCGTATTACGTCATAAAATCTTAGTTGGGCTGTGCTAATGTGTTCCCGTGTTGCAGGTATCATGGCTTCACCTAGGAAACGACAAGCCACAAGGCCTTATCAAGCAGCCAAGCTGGTTCAGCTAGGTCAAGAGGGGTTGCACAGGCCCGTTCCTTTGATGCTACAAAATTTGTTTCGGCCAAGGCACAAGACCGCTTTGCGGAAAAGGCTCGTAGAAAGCCAATTCCGGAGAGGGGTATTCACGTCGGATGGCTCCAGCACCACTGCCCGCACATGTACAATGAATTGGTGCGGCGAGGGTTGCAAACTTTCATCCATGAGCCCAGTGAGGGTAATGTAATGGTTGTGCGGGAGTTCTATGCCAATGTATTAGAGCATGTTAATGGAGTAGTCACGGTGCGCCGACGGGCAGTGAATGCTTCTGTTGAGGCAATACGAACGGCCTACCAGCTGCCTCCACCCCCAGATACATGTGATTACTTCTATGAGTACGGCCGCCACCCAATGAACGACGGAAAATAGGCACGATTCTTTGAGACAATTTGTGTGCCCGAAAAAGAAGTGGTCTGGATGGACTATGGGGAGAAATTCCACTCCTCAGTACTCACATTTGAAGGGAAGTGCTGGTTGCACCTCATCAACAACCGTTTGATTCCATCTCACAATACTACAGAGGTAAATGGGCCCCGAGCTGCCTTGATTTGGTGCTTTGTAAATGGTTACGACTTCGATGTGGCCAAGGTGATGCATGATGAGATATTCATCCGGAGTCAAGTCAAAAGGTATGGGTTCTTTTTACCTTCTCTAGTGACTCAANTTTTAGCTTAGTTGATCAAACGTCAGTTAATTGGTCCATGTTAGTTTTGATCCTCGTTTGGTAAGCTTAAATTATTAGTAGTTAGTTGATTCTGAGTTTGTTAGTTTAGCTATTAAGTTGGATTAATAAGGCTCGATTCAATTATGATAGTGTTTAAGATTAGTTAGGCTTTCAATATGTGAGTTTGTGTTTCAGAACAGTAGTTTAGTTGTAATCTAACAATTAGGATCTATTCTGTCATCGGCTGTTGGAATTATTTGAGAAATAGCTAGGATTACCTAGATCTTTCTAGAATAGGACATAAATCAGATTATAATAAATTTGGGGTACTAACTTGTGTGACAAGTAAAAAGTAAGGGGACTAATAGCTAAAATGGGTAAGGACTAATAAGAAAAGAGAAATCTGAAGTCCCCATCAGTCATGCCTATATAAAGGGCATTCCCATGCCCTGTGAAAAAAAAGTTTGGGAGGGAGCCATCGAAAAAAAAATTCCCCAAAAGCACCTGTTAATTCTCAGATCTAGATTTCAAAGTTCAGAGTTCAAAAAAAAAAACCAAAAAAAAGAAAGGAAAAACAAAACAAAAGAAAAAATCCAAAATATTACTGTTTCATTACATATTCCTGGATTATTTTCAGTTTTCTGTCAAGTTGAATAATCTGAGCTAGCTGGTTGTTAAACGTGTGTTTGTAGCTGACTTCTGGGTTCATTTTGGGTAGTTGGGTTTGATTGAGCTTGATTTAAAACAATTCTGGGTTGCTGCTCTTATTTCTGGTGTATGTCGGATCCATTTGGTTGTATTTCCCTCGATTCATAGCTGATTGCTTGGGTCTATTTGGTTTCAATCATCTCCGGGTTGCTTGTTAGTTGTTCCTTGCTGGATTTCTGTTGCTACTTGTCTGTCTTCAGCTGCTGACCCTTCCTTCCTCTTCCTATATTTTCAAATACCAGGTACACTATTGCATCCCTCGAATGACTGTAGGCTGAAAATGTGCAGAAATGATGTTATGTGAAGAATTGAAGCTTGTTTCTGATTTAAGTTCTCTTTGAATTGTGTATTTAAACTCTACACTCATTGATGATATGTAGATCCCTGTTAGTTTGTAATAAATGGACTGAATTTGGACTGAGATTAAGTAGTTTGGATTGTTATTTGTGTCTTTAGTTGCAGTCATGAGTCAAACTCTATAATTATGTAGTCATTGAGGTTCGAATAGGTCGATACATTTTGCAAGCTGAATTCAATAGGCTGTGTGGCTCATGCTTTTGGGTTTAGACTATGAGTTAAATACTTGATTCAGTTTTGTAGTAGTGAAAGCAGGTTCAAAAAAAATGGTTGCAAGTTTAGTAGTTAATTCCACTTGGCATTGTAATCGTGAAACATATTTGAGATGGTTGTTGTAGGAGTTAAACCTCATTAGTTTTTGTAATTGTGAAAAATAGGTTCAAAAGGGATTGGTAAATGTCAGTAGCTAATTTAAGTTCAGGATATCCAAATTGTAGGTAATAGTTGAGTTGCCTTTACTGTTGCTCACATTAGATCACAAGTAGGAAATCAAGTTTATACATCTGAAATTACTCATGAGTGCCTAATCGAATCCACATCTTTGTGTTTAAATTCCTCTCGTTTCCGGTTGTTAAAATGGGATCTAAGTTCAGAATAGTACTGAGATGCAATTGGTAGTTAAATGACGTTTGCATTCATTAGTTTTAGTTTATTTTTGCAACTTATCGCACCTGCCATTCATAAACAGACCTTGGGCTTTTGTAGTATAAACGCCAATTTTTAAGAATTGCTTGGGCCAATCGGCAGCCCAGTTGTGCAACGCCTGAAATTCAATTTGGAATGGACCGGCCATCAGGCCCAGGTCATGAAAAATCTATGCTGAATTTTAGAAGTGGGGTCCGGCGGTCCTGTGGATAGGCTGTGGAAGCCCAGCCTGGGCTGATTACGAGATTCATTTTTAAAGACATGAAATAGCTCTTAAACAATATTGATTGACTAGGATTTTAGGTCGGCCTTCAAATAATAAAGGATCCGGGTACATTTCATGTGACGTGATCCAAAAACACGCTCTTAAACGACGTTCACTTTTATTTGGTACCCACATTACAAGCCTATACCTTTTTTGTTCTTAATTGACATGGTTTGATCCCTTTTACCTCTCAAAGCACTTTAATTGTGAGATGAGCGCTAAAAGAAGCAAGAAGGAACTAAGTGTAGGGGTGGTTTTTGAGTGAAACCAATAAAAGGAAGAAAGGTGCACTTATTTTGTAGAATAATACACCACTAGCAGAAATTGGAAAATTTTGAAAATTTGAAAGAAAAAAAAAGGAGAAGAATAATCTGGAAAAAAAAAATTAGAGATGAATACATTGTTGGCTTATTCTTGCTAGTGGAGTATAAATTAAAGTGGTGCTTAAAGAAAGAGGGAACATTGTTGGGAGTGATTTTAGTTGTGAAATTGAAGTGGGATTAAAGAATGTGCGCTCAGAGGGATTATGTGATGTGTTAAAGTGCTTAGGAGGGTGAACCACTATTCCTAAATATATCCTACCCGTCCCTTAGCCCACATTACAACCATGAAAAAGCCCTAATTGATTTTAGATCGAGTGAGCCTACATTAGTAGAGATTTAAATTAAGGGCAAGCTTATGGTACCAATTGCATGCATGTGACTTCTTTTGTAAGGGTGAGCGATTTTCTTTGATATATGTGAGCATGAGACTCAAATGTGTGGATTGATTTTATTCTCCTTACTGTGATTGTGAGGGCATGTGATTTGTGAAAGAAAGGCAAGTCTTGACCTCTGTGTAGAGTATTTTGAGAAGTATGAATATTGCATGGCACTTGAGAGTAGACTTTTGAGGCTAGGATTGTTCACTGCTAGGTGTAATGTATGTAAATTGTTCTAGGTGTAATGAGTTAGGGGATATGGTTGAGTGAAGGAACCTCTAGAAAGTATAGGGTGATTGCTCGAGGACTAGCAATGAATTAAGTGTGGGGTATTGATAAGAGGCTGAATTTAGGTAATTTAGTGATTATTTATGCTCCCGTTTGATTATGTTCCGATGTCATAATGTGGTTAATTGATTAAAAATGGGCTCTAATTGCGAATTGTATACATTGCAGGATGAGGAGCCTATGTGATGCCTTAAAGAGGTGATTGGAACTACTTTAGAGCAAAAACGACCCCTCGGAGCTAAGGACGCACGAAGGCGAGTAAAAAAATCAAGGAAGTAAAGTGCTGGGCTAGCGCGCCCAGGTGCGCGCCCGCGCTAATTGTAGCGCGTCCAAAAAAAGGTTGGCTTACTAGCGCGGTCAGATGCGCGTCCATATGCGCGACCGCGCTAGTCCGAATTTCGAAAATTGTGTGCCAGGGGTATAATTGGAAATCTGGAGGAAATCCCACTTAACCTATATAAAGTCAAGCTCGCCCAAGGATTATTTATCAAGGTTTTCATAGTCTAGAGGGAGAAATAGAGAGGCAAGAGGCAAGGAGGAAAATTGACCATCAAATTCTTCTTTTCTTCCCTTTGTTTTTGCTAATTGTGATGAAATTGAACCTTATTGTGATGAACATGAGTATGAGTGGCTAAACACCCATTGTTCTGGGGTTGTGATTTAGCCATGAATATTGTTGTTTGATATTAGCTTAACCTTGATTATAATTCACCACTATATGGTTGTTTCTTCAATTCTGTGTTTAATTGCTTAATTGTCTGGCCAACAGTTAGGTTCTATTTACTATCTATGCTATGCTTGGGAAAGCCATGTTTAGATTAGAGAAGAATTGAAGAGAGCATGATCTTAACCCTTAGGGGGAGCGGATTTGTGGTTAGGATAGGAATATACCTAGTCACCGTGCTTAATTAAATATCGTGATCTTAATGAATTCTTAATAGATTGATTTCATAGGAATATAGGCATTAATCTATTGAGAATAAGTTAGTAGTACTTCGGGAGAAGGCTATGAGAGCATCTATCGATTAATTAGCAACCGTGAGTTAATTATATGAAAGGGAGATTTAATTAGAACACAATACGAATGGTGAATCGATCACAACCCCGGAATACTTGTCTCTACTGATTACACAACAATCAACTCGTTACTTGATAATTTAGTCAGTACTTAGAATCGTAGCAGAGTATAATCATATTATTGGATTTTGCTTTTAGCTAGATTGAATAGCAAGTTTAGTGATTTAGTGAGTAGTTTATACAAGTCTCTGTGGGTTCGACACTCAACTTATCATTATATTACTTGTCGACCACGTATACTTGCGTATGCTTTTGGGAGCAACAGTGAACTGTCATGATGGCACCTAGTCTCTACGACTAGGTAAGTCTAATATTGCGGAAATGAAATGAAAACACAAGGATAACAGCTAATAGATATAATTAATAAACAAAAACGGTACCACTCAGCATATACAATAACCACCTTTCCCAAAACCCGGAATGTCGCAATGTCACAAGCTTCTAAGAAGTCCTAACTGTTCTATACATCATTTCTACAGAAAAGAAGAAGATGAACATAGGGGATAGAAGGGGACTCCGAGGTCTGCGGGCACGAGCAGATGTACCTTGAAGTCTCCTGAAGCAGCAACCACACAGCTAGACTCGAGGCTGATAGCTAGTACCTGGATCTACACACGGAAAACATGTGCAAGAAAGGGCATGAGTACACCACAACGGTACCCAGTAAGTGCCAAGCCTAACCTCGATCGAGTTGTGACGAGATCAGGTCAAGGCCCTACTGGTATAAATATAACGAGACAATACAGAAGGAAATATTACAGTAAAATAAATACGGAAGTCTAGCAGGAATAGAACTCAATGGAAGCCAACAGCTCAGAACACAATAATAGCAACAGGGGGATCTCCGGGGATACCGCCCCGTAGTCCCAAATGTAAATGTGCAGGGGGATCTCTCGGAATATCGTTCCGTAGTCCCAACATAAATATGCAATGCTAGGGGATCTCCCAGAATACCGTTCCGTAGTCCCAAAGTAAATATGCAGTACAGGGGGATCTCCCGAAATACCGTTCCGTAGTCCTAAAGTAAATATGCAGTTCAACCAATATAAATAACAGCCACAACAAGAAAATCTACAGTTTGGATTAAGTTCAAATCAAGAAAACCAGGTAATTTCACTGAACATGCTGCAAAGAGTTCAAATAGGTAGTTAAAACACGTAGGCATGCTTTTCTAATCTAAAAAGGATAGTACATATGCTAGTGTAATTCAAACAAGGAGAAAAACATGTTATGACTTAGTGAAAAATGGAGTTTTACAACAAATAGCCCGTGTACGTACTCGTCACCTCACGTACACGGCGCTCATCATCAAACAGTACCAAATCCTAAGGGGAATTCCCCCACACAAGGTTAGGCAAGCCACTTACCTCGAACCCAAGGCCACTCAAAGCTCAATCATAGCTTTGTCTTTCAAACACTAACCAACAATATCTAGCAAATTACAAACCAAAAGTTTCAAAATAAGCCTTAGGAATCACCCACGATAACAAAGGACTCAATTTTGGTCATTATTGAAAAAGTCAACAAAAGTCAACACCCAGGCCCTCTTGGTCCAAACCCAAAATTCGGACCAAAACCCGATTAGCCATTCACCCCCGAGCCCGGTTATACAATTGTATTTGGAATCCGACCTCAATTTGAGGTCTAAATCCCCAAATTCTAAAATCCCTAGTTTCTACCCAAAAATCCCCAATTCCACCATGAAAACCTTAGATTCTAGGTTGAAATCTTGTAAAATGAAGTGAAAGATTGAAAGAAACTAGTTGAGATTCACTTACCTATGATTTGGGGAAGAATAAGTCTTTGGAAAATCGCCTCTTGTGTTTTAGGTTTTGAAAATTTGAAGAATGAATGAAAAATCTTGTCCAAAAGTCATTTTGATCAGTTGCAGGTGTCGAATTTGCGACCAGGGGTTCGCAAATGCGAAGAACCTATCGCAAATGCGAAGGTCTCCCCGTTCCTTCTTTCATCGCAAATGCGAAGAAACTCTCGCAAATGCGAGCCTGACCATCCGCAATTGCGACCAACTGATCGCAATTGCGATCCCTGCCATTCCCAGACTTCCTTCGCAAATGCGAAGGGAAGTACGCAATTGCGAACATTGCTGGCGCAGCTTATCCTCACAAATGCAAGAATTAGCTCTCAAATGCGGACCCCTCAGAGGTCTCAATTGCGATGACTGATCTCGCAAATGCGAGATTAGAGGCCTGCAACCTACTCAGTTACACCAGCAAATTTTTTCCAAGTTCAAATTACTCCGTAGCTATTCGAAACTCACTCGAGCCCTCGGGGCTCCAAACCAAACATGCACACAAGTCTTAAAACATGATACGAACTTGCTCGCTCGATCATATCGCCAAAAATAACACCTAGAACCACGAATTTAGCACCAACTCGAATGAAATTCTCAAGAACACTTTGAAATTTCTATTTTCTCAACCTGACGTTCGAATCACGTCAAACCAATTCTGTTTTTCATCAAATTTCACAGACAAGTGTTAAATATTATATTGAACTTGTACCGAGCTCCGGAACCAAAATACGAACCCGATACCAACAAGATCAAACATTAAAATTTTCTTAAAAAACATTAAATTTTCAGACTCTCAATTTTCAACAAAAATTCATAACTCGAGCTAGGGACCTCCGATTCCGATTCCAGGCATACGCCCAGGTCCTATATTTTGATATGGACCCATCAGGATTGTCAAAACACGAATCGGGTCCGTATATAAAAAATATTTATCGAAGTCAACTCAAATAAAGTTTTTAAGCAAAAATCCTTATTTATATCAACTTTTAGCATAAAAGCTTTTTCGAAGCACGCTCGGATTGTGCACACAAACCGAGGAGGAATAAAATGAGATTTTTAAGGCCTCGGAATACAGAATATGGTTTTAATTCATAAGATGACCTATCGAGTCATCACACCTTTAAGTCTCCAAACTAACCAAGGAACTCTGCTTCTCAGTGAACTTTTATCCTGACTTTGTGTTGTTTTAGGACCTTTACAATGGCACGGTGAAGGGGATTAGTAAGGAGACATGGGGCTTGTACATCTTCAAAGGAATCAATGACATCAATATGGCACAGCTTACATAGGGCATAGTTTCTGCAACAATAAAGGAAGATTGCAGGCTGTGGCATCAAAGACTTGGACATCCATCTCTTCCAGCCATGAAGTATATCACTTTTCTAGACAAGAACGTAAATAGTGAGTCATTGAATAATTGTCTAGTCTGTCCATTAGCTAAACAAACTAGACTGATGTTTTCTAATAGTACATCCAGAGCTGAAGCTCCTTTTTCTCTTGTACATATGGATCTTTGAGTCCTTATAAAACTCCTACTTTTGACAAGAAGTATTATTTTCTAACTATCGTGGATGATTTTAGTAGATATGTCTGGATCTATCTACTACAGCTTAAGTCTAAATTATAGTTGCCATTAAGAATTTTTTGCTGATGGTAAAGAACCTGTTTGGTAAGATGGTAAAAATCTTGAGATCAGATAATGACACAAAGTTCTTTGACTCTTAGTGCAAGGATCTATTACAAAGTTTTGGAATTCTGCATCAGAGTAGTTGTGTTTACACTCCACACCAGAATGGTGTTGTGGAGAGGAAACATAGACACATTTTGGATGTGGAAAAGGCCATAAGGTTTCAGTAAAAAAATGCCTATTAGGTATTGGGACATGTGTGGTTACAACTGCTGTGTACTTGATAAATAGACTGCCTTCTACATCACTTCAAGGAAAGAGTCCATATGAAACAATGCATACCAAGCCACCATCATTGTCACTTTTAAGAGTTATATGATGTTTGTATTATGCAACAGTCATTCCAAAAGGGGATAAGTTTGCAGAAAGAGCAAAGACAGTTGTGCTCATGGGATACTCAAAGAGACAAAAGGGGTACATCCTGATAGAACTAGCTACAAAACATCTTTTTTGTCAGTAGAGATGTGGTCTTCAAGGAATTAGAGTTTCCTTTTGCTCAAGCTACCGTTGATTCTGATTCAGAGGATCATAGTTTCCTGGAACAACCTAACTATGAAGCTTCTACCTCAGAGATCAATCATGCTATTGAAGAACAAACTCAAAATGCAGATGCACGGGAAATAGCCACAGAAGAGGTGAATGTGATGGATTCTACTACTGATACATCTATTGTAGGTGGTTCTTTGTCTCAACCAACTGCTCCATCAGCAAATCCTTTGCCCACTTTAACTGATCGTCCACCTGAGAACATGCTAGTAGAAGGATCTCAGCCTCCTGTCAGGAAGTCAATTAGAGAGTCTAGAGAGCCCATCTGGATGAAGGACTACATAGCACATGGGAAGACAAGCAACAAATATCCCATTGCCAACCATTTGTCTTATGAAAAAGCTACTCCTGCCTATCAGTCCTACCTAACAAACTTCTTTAGTCCGGTAGAACCTCAAAACTTTAGGCAGGCTGTGGAAGATGTAAGATGGATAGAAGCTATGACACAAGAGGTCAAAGAACTAGAAGACAACAGAATATGGGAAGTAGTTGACTTACCACATGGAAAGCATACTGTAGGATCCAAACGGGTGTATAAAATTAAGTATAAAGCTAATGGTGAGATTAAAAGATTCAAGGCTAGACTTGTTACAAAGGAATATAGTCAACAAGAAGGACTTGATTACCATGATACATTTTTACCAGTGGTGAAAATGGTCACAGTTAGATCAGTAATAGCCTTGGCAGTTTCCAAAGGATGGAACCTATATCAAATGGGTATTTACAATGTTTTTTTACAAGGATATCTCTGTGATGAAGTGTCTATGGATATTCTTGAAGGTTTCAAAAGACAGGGGGAGCAAAGGTCTGCAAGCTACTCAAGTCCTTATATGGGCTTAAGCAAGCTTCAAGACAGTGGAACATCAAGTTGTCTGATGCGTTAATTAAGGGAGGTTTTGTGCAGAGTAACCATGATTTTTCCTTATTTACTTTGAAAAAGGGTGAAGGTTTGGTGGTTATCCTGGTATATATTGATGATCTACTTATAACTGGTAATGATGAGACACTAATAGCTGAGGCAAAACATGTTCTCCATCAAACCTTCAAGCTAAATGACCTAGGTGAGCTTAAGTATTTCCTATGCATTGAAGTACTAAGGTCCAGCAAAGGAGTGATTCTAAATCAAAGAAAATGTGTCCTATAATTCATATCTAGTATGGGGCTCACTGCAGCCAAGACAGCTGCAACTCCTTTAGAAACAAACCTAAAGCTCATTACAGTACAGTTTGATGCTGTAACTAGAGTTAAATGTGATGTAGTTCTGCAGGAAGTTAGTATATACCAAAGATTGATTGGTAAACTGATGTATGTCACTACCACTGGACCATACATTAGCTATGCCATCCAAACACTAAGTGAATTTATGCAGCAGCTTAAAAGATCCCATTGGAAAGCTGCACTGAGGGTAGTTAGATATCTAAAAGGATCTCCTGGCCAAGGTATATGGTTGAGATCAGAAGTCTCTACTGCAGAGTTAACCTGTTGGTGTGATTCAGACTGGGCAACCTGCCCTAGCATAAGAAGATCTGTCACTAGTTATGTCATCAAATTTGGTGAGTCCTTAATCTCATGGAAATCAAAAAAGCAACAGACAATGTCTTGGAGTTCAACAGAAGCTGAGTATAGAAGCATGGCTTCAGCTGTTGCAGAGATCACTTGGCTGCTAGGTTTGTTTACAGAGCTGGGAGCTGTTGTTAAGACCCATGTTGCAATTATGAGTGACAGCAAGTTTGCTATGCAGATTGCAGCTAATCCTATTTTCCATGAACGCGTTAAGCATATCGAGATACATTTCCACTTCATCAGAGATAAGATTCTATGTGAACACTAAGGATCAGCTAGCATATTTGCTTACCAAAGGACTAAGTCAAGCTCAACACAATCTTAGGCAAGCTTGGTGTGATTAACATTTTACACCCTGCAACGTGAGGGGGAGTATTATGAAGTGATATTACAGATTGTTAGTTAGGTAGTTAAGAATTCAGTTACTGAGTTGGCCAGCTGTAAATTAACGGATCCAGCCTGTTAGTTAGTTGAGCCTTAGTAGAGTTAGCTAGTTGATCAACACATCACATGTGTATATATATATATAAATAGCAATAATGATTTTAAAAGTAAATTTAAAACACTGAGCCAACAAATACTATGTAAATATTAATCTAAAAATACTGGAACTAACTTTACAATTATAAAATGCTATTAATCTTAATGTAGGCTATAATTGCAGTTATATGCAATTTAGTCTTTTAAATACCAAAAGGGTGGCATTATACCTGGACAAATAAACAAGGAACTGGGAGTAGAGTGTATAGCAAGATAGACTGGGCACTAGGAAATTATCAGTGGATTCAACAATATGGGCATGTGGAAGCAGATTATATGAATCCATCTGTATCTGACCATTCCCTTATTCTTATAAAGTGTGGCAGCCAGAAACTACTACATCCTAAACCTTTCAGATTATACACAAATGTTATGGACCATCCACAGTTTCAAAATAGAGTTCAGCAAACATGGCAAAAGAAGTATGAAGGAGTATCTATGCAGAAGATATGGTGCAAACTAAAGAGTCTAAAAGAGCAGCTTAAGGAGATTAATGCTTATATGGCTTCCTACAAACAGAAACTTGATCAGGCAAGAGAGAGATTGGATATTGTGCAAAACCAGATGAAGCAGAATCCCTTGGCACAGTCACTTATAAATGAAGAGAAAGAAGCAATAGGTGAAATAGAAAAATGGAGTAAAGTGGAGGAACAAGTACTGAGACAGAAATCAAAGGCAAGCTGGATTGAGTGTGGTGATGCTAATACTAAATAAAATGTAATGTGCAGGGGGGGATCTCTTCGGAAATATCGTTCGTAGTCCAACATAAATATGCAATGCTAGTGGGGATTCTCCCAGAAATACCGTCCGTAGTCCCAAAAGTAAATATGCAGTACAGGGGATCTCCCGAAATACCGTTCCTTAAGTTCCTATAAGTAAATATGCAGTTCAACCAATATAAATAAACAGCACACAACAAGAAAAATCTACAGTGGATTAAGTCAATCAAGAAAACCAGGGTAATTTCACTGAACATGCTGCCAAAAGAGTCAAATAGGTAGTTAAAAACACGTAGGCATGCTTTTCTATATCTAAAAAGCGATAGTAATATTGCTAGTGTAATTCAAACAAGGAGAAAAACATGTTTATGACTTTATGTGAAAAAATGGAGTTTTACAACAAATAGACCCGTGTACGTACTCGTCACCTCACTGTACACGTGCCCATGGCATTCAACAGTACCAAATCCTAAGGGGAATTCCCCCACCACAAGGATTAGGCAAGCAATACTCGAACCCAAGGCCACTCAAACATCAATCATAGCTTTGTCTTTCAAACACTAACCAACAATATTTCTAGCAAATTAACAAACCAAAAGCTTTCAAAATAAGCCTTAGGAATCAGCCCCACGATAACAAAGCGACTCAAATTTTGTCAGTTCATTATTGAAAAAGTCAACAAAAGTCATACATCCCCAGGCCCTCATTGTTCCAAACCCAAAATTCGGACCAAAACCCGGATTAGCATCACTCGCCGAAGCCCGGTTATAAATATGTATTGGAATCCACCTCAATTTGAGGTCTAAATCGCTCCAATTCTAAATCCTAGTTTTACCCAATAAAATCCCCAATTTCCACCATGAGAAAAACCTAGCATTTCTAGCGTTGAAATCTTGTAAATGAAGTGAAAGATTGAAAAAACTAGTTGAGATTCACTTACCTATGATTGGGGAACGAATAAGTCTTTGGAAAATCAGCCTTCTTTGTGTTTTAGTTTTGAAAATTTGAAGAATGAATTGAAAAAATCTTGTCCAAAAAGTCATTTTGTCAGTTGCAGTTGGTGGCAGTCGTGGTCGGACATCAATTTGCGAACCAGGGGTTCGCAAATGCGAAGAAACCTATCGCAAATGCGAAGGTCTCCCCGTTCCTTCTTTCATCGCAAATGCGAAAGAAACTCTCGCAAATGCGAGCTCTGACCATCCCGCATTGCGACAACTGATCGCAATTGCGATCCCTGCCATTCCCAGACTTCCTTCGCAAATTGCAAGGGAAGTACGCAATTTGCGAACATTGCTGCGGCAGCTTATCCTCACAAATGCAAGAATTAGCTCTCAAATGCGACCCCTCAGAAGGTCTCAATTTGCGATGACTGATCTCGCAAATGCGAGATTAAGTAGGCCTGCCAACCTACTCAGGTTACACCAGCAAATTTTTTCCAAGTTCAAATTAACTCCGTAGCTATTCGAAACTCACTCGAGCCCTCGGGGCTCCAAACCAAAACAGCACACAAGTCTAAAACATGATACGAACTTGCTCGCTCGAATTCATATCGCCAAAATAACACCTAGAACCACGAATTTACACCCAATCCGAATGAAAATTCTCAAGAACAACTTTGAAATTTCTATTTTCTCAAACCCTTTGACGTTCGAATCACGTCAAACCAATTTCTGTTTTTCATCAAATTTCACAGACAAGTGTTAAATATTATATTGAACTTGGTTACGAGCTCCGGAACCAAAATACGAACCCGATACCAAACAAGATCAAAACATTAAAATTTCTTAAAAAAACTATTAAAATTTTCAGACTCTCAATTTTCAACAAAAAATTTCATAACTCGAGCTAGGGACCTCCGATTCCGATTCCAGGCATACGCCCAGGTCCTATATTTTGATATGGACCCATCAGGATTGTTCAAAACACGAAATCGGGTTCCGTATATAAAAAATATTTATCGAAGTCAACTCAAAATAAAGTTTTTAAGCAAAAATCCTTATTTATTATCAACTTTTTAGCATAAAAGCTTTTCGAAGCACGCTCGGATTGTGCACACAAACCGAGGAGGAATTAAAATGAGATTATTTAAGGCCTCGGAATAACAGAATATGGTTTTAATTATAAGATGACCTATCGAGTCATCACACCTTTAAGTCTCCAAACTAACCAAGAGAACTCTGCTTCTCAGTGAACTTTTTATCCTGACTTTGTGTTGTTTTAGACCTTTTACAATGGCACGGTGAAAGGGATATTAGTAAGGAGACATGGGGCTTGTACATCTTCAAAGGAATCAATGACATCAAAGTATGGCACACTACATAGGGCATCAGTTTCTGCAACAATAAAGGAAGATTGACAAGGCCTTGTGGCATCAAAAGACTTGGACATCCATCTCTTTCCAGCCATGAAGTTATATTCACTTTTCTAGAACAAGAACGTAAATAGTGAGTCATTGAATAAATTGTCTAGTCTGTCCATTTAGCTAAACAAACTAGGACTGATGTTTTCTAATAGTACATCCAGAGCTGAAGCTCCTTTTCTCTTGTACATATGGATCTTGATCCTTATTAAAACTCCTACTTTGACAAGAATATTATTTTCTAACTATCGTGGATGATGTTTAGTAGATATGTCTGTGATCTATCATACAGCTTAAGTCTAAATTATAGTTGCCATTTAAGAATTTTTTGCTGATGGTAAAGAACCTTGTTTGGTAAGATGGTAAAAATCTTGAGATCAGATAATGACACAAAGTTCTTTGACTCTTAGTGCAAGGATCTATTACAAAGTTTTGGAATTCTGCATCAGAGTAGTTGTGTTTACACTCCACACCAGAATGGTGTTGTGGAGAGGAAACATAGACACATTTTGGATGTGGGAAAAGGCCATAGGTTTCAGTAAAAAAATCCTATTAGGTATTGGGACCAAATCAATGTGTTGGTTACAACTGCTGATTGTACTTGATAAATAGACTGCCTTCTACATCACTTCAAGGAAAGAGTCCATATGAAACAATGCATACCAAGCCCACCATCATTGTCACTTTTAAGAGTTATTATGATTGTTTGTATTATGCAACAGTCATTCCAAAAATGGGATAAGTTTGCAGCAGAAAAGAAGCAAAGACAGTTGCTCAATGGGATACTCAAAGAGACAAAAAGGGTACATCCTGATAGAACTAGCTTAACAAAACATTCTTTTTTTCAGTAGAGATGTGGTCTTCAAGGAATTTAGAGTTTCCTTTTGCTCAAGCTACCGTTGATTCTGATTCAGAGGATCATAGTTTCCTGGAACAATCCTAACTATGAAGCTTTCTACCTCAGAGATCAATCATGCTATTGAAGAACAAATCAAAATGCAGATGCACGGGAAATAGCCACAGAAGAGGTGAATGTGATGGATTCTACTACTGATACATCTATTGTAGGTGGTTCTTTGTCTCAACCAACTGCTCCATCAGCAAATCCTTTGCCCACTTTAACTGATCGTCCACCTGAGAACATGCTAGTAGAAGGATCTCAGCCTCCTGTCAGGAAGTCAATTAGAGAGTCTAGAGAGCCCATCTGGATGAAGGACTACATAGCACATGGGAAGACAAGCAACAAATATCCCATTGCCAACCATTTGTCTTATGAAAAGCTACTCCTGCCTATCAGTCCTACCTAACAAACTTCTTTAGTCCGGTAGAACCTCAAAAACTTTAGGCAGGCTGTGGAAGATGTAAGATGGATAGAAGCTATGACACAAAGAGGTCAAAGAACTAAGAAGACAAACAAAGAATATGGGAAGTAGTTGACTTACCAACATGGAAAGCATACTGTAGGATCCAAACGGGTGTATAAAATTAAGTATAAAGCTAATGGTGAGATTAAAAGATTCAAGGCTAGACTTGTTACAAAGGAATATAGTCAACAAGAAGGACTTGATTACCTGATACATTTTTACAGTGGTGAAAATGGTCACAGTTAGATCAGTAATAGCCTTGGCAGTTTCCAAAGGATGGAACCTATATCAAATGGGTATTTACAATGTTTTTTTACAAGGATATCTCTGTGATGAAAGTGTCTATGGATATCTTGAAGGTTTCAAAAGACAGGGGGGAGCAAAAGGTCTGCAAGCTACTCAAGTCCTTATATGGGCTTAAGCAAGCTTTCAAGACAGTGGAACATCAAGTTTGTCTGATGCTTAATTAAGGGAGGTTTTGTGCAGAGTAACCATGATTTTTCCTTATTTACTTTGAAAAAGGGTGAAGGTTGGTGGTTATCCTGGTATATATTGATGATCTACTTATAACTGGTAATGATGAGACACTAATAGCTGAGGCAAAACATGTTTCTCATCAAACCTCCAACTAAATGACCTAGGTGAGCTTAAGTATTTCCTATGCATTGAAGTACTAAGGTTCCAGCAAAGGAGTGATTTTCTAAATCAAAGAAAATGTGTCCTATAATTCATATCTAGTATGGGGCTCACTGCAGCCAAAGACAGCTGCAACTCCTTTAGAAAACAAACCTAAAGCTCATTACAGTACAGTTTGATGCTGTAACTAGAGTTAAATGTGATGTAGTTCTGCAGGAAGTTAGTATATACCAAAGATTGATTGGTAAAACTGATGTATGTCACTACCACTGGACCATACATTAGCTATGCCATCCAAACACTAAGTGAATTTATGCAGCAGCTTAAAAGATCCCATTGGAAAGCTGCACTGAGGGTAGTTAGATATCTAAAAGGATCTTCCTGGCCAAGGTATATGGTTGAGATCAGAAGTCTCTACTGCAGAGTTAACCTGTGGTTGATCAGACTGGGCAACCTGCCCTAGCATAAGAAGATCTGTCACTAGTTATGTCATCAAATTTGGTGAGTCCTTAATCTCATGGAAATCAAAAAAGCAACAGACAATGTCTTGGAGTTCAACAAGAAGCTGAGTATAGAAGCATGGCTTCAGCTGTTGCAGAGATCACTTGGCTGCTAGTTTGTTTACAGAGCTGGGGAGCTGTTGTTAAGACCCATGTTTGCAATTATGAGTGACAGCAAGTTTGCTATGCAGATTGCAGCTAATCCTATTTTCCATGAACGCGTTAAGCATATCGAGATACATTTCCACTTCATCAGAGATAAGATTCTATGTGAACACTAAGGATCAGCTAGCATATTTGCTTACCAAAGGACTAAGTCAAGCTCAACACAATCTTAGGCAAGCTTGTGTGATTAACATTTTACACCCTGCAACGTGAGGGGAGTATTATGAAGTGATATTACAGATTGTTAGTTGGTAAGTTAAGAATTCAGTTATGAGTTGGCAGCTGTAAATTAACGGATCCAGCCTGTTAGTTAGTTACCTTAGTAGATTAGCAGTTGATCAACACATCACTGTGTATATATATATATATATATATATATATAATATATATATATATATATATATATATATATATATATATATATTTGTATTGTTAATGAAGAAGAAGTAGCAGTTATCATTTCCTCACAATCCTCTCATCAGCTCATTCATTCGCATGGTCTGCAACTCCATAGAAGTAGCTTCGAGTTCACTGCTCCTTCATCGATGGCAGTCATGTAGATTTTAGCACTATTTTTTCTGCTTCTCAAAAATTATTTTCTCATTCTACTCAAAAACACTTTTTTCCTTCTAAAAAACTTTGTAAAACACCTTAACTTTAGAAACAAAATACATTTTGCCTAAAGCAACGTTTTTGGCTAAAAAGAAGCTTGACCAAACGGGCTAGGAGTTGATAATTGTAGTTAGCTGTAGAAGCTTAGATAGTGTTGAAGTTAATTAAGTTACAAAGGAACCAAGATGAGCTAATCAGCATAGGGAAAGTAAATCTTTTAATTATTGAATCAATATAGAAATTGGTTTTGATAGAAAATGAAAAATGAAGCAGCAGCAGCAGTAGAATACACTGTTTACCCTATGGGTAGTAGTACGAAAAGTAACATGACTTTTCATTATACTCGTGCTTCAGTACCACCTTCACATGATTGGTTTATTGATTAACTTCCAAGAAACATATGCTCATGAAACTT
The DNA here is from genome assembly GCF_001879085.1 of Nicotiana attenuata. NCBI lineage: Eukaryota > Viridiplantae > Streptophyta > Magnoliopsida > Solanales > Solanaceae > Nicotiana > Nicotiana attenuata. The sequence continues at coordinate 46,773,889 of NC_031996.1, forward strand.
CTTGCAATATTCCTTCACTTTTTTGAAAAATAATTTTACTCCTCATGTTGCACCTTTATATATTGAATTTGGTTCCCAATGGCATTTAACTTTATTACTGTTGGTCAATTTTAAATGAATTGGGTACAATATATCAAACTTCTTTATTAAATGTTTGAGGTTTCTGAATTTTAGAGCGATAATTTCAAATGCAAATAATTGGGTATTAACTTTAATATGTGTTATATATTTAATGAATTTTTTTAATATAAATATAGTGTTGGGGCAAAAACTATTGAATTTGACCGGACATAGTAGCTCCACCCCTGATTAAATGTTCAATGCTTTGACATATGCATATTTTGTGAAGATCAGGGAATGAAAGATACAGGTAAATGTTGGTCCCTAGGGGTGTGCATTCGAATCGGTTTATCGATAAATCGAATCGATATATTTGTTATCGAAGTCGAAATCGAAAAAATCGAAACCTTATTGAAACGATAACGATAAGCATATGTACAAATCGATAAGTAATTATCGATAATGGTCAAAATCGAACGATAAATCGAATTGCC
>NC_031996.1:46774467-46824030 GCF_001879085.1 Nicotiana attenuata
ACACCCCTAGACTGTAGACACTTGTTAAATGAGTAATTACCTATTTGTGTAGATTAGTATAACATACAGAATGTATATATATTCTGCTACTATTTTGAAAGCGGCTATACAATATTATTTTTCCAAATCTATACCCTTTCCTTTACCCTAAGTCCCTTACCCTATTATTTCCTCTACCGCATTTAAGGAATGATCATATTTAAAGATCAAGTGAATGAAGTTCAAATTAATGGAAAACAGAATTAGCCGTGATGATGTGTTTTATTTTATTTTTTTTTTATACCCTTGGAGTGTTGGTGGCATACATTTGATCCCTTACTTTAGTTTTGTTGCATGTGCTTGTTGACACAATTTTTTATATTATAAATGGTGTTCGTCTTATTTTAGCTTCTTTTGTCCATATTAGTTAGGCGCGTTTATAGCGATATACTTTCCGTTGAATCCCGCAAATTTTCTTATTGGTGTAATCGATAACCGAATCGATAAGCCCCCAAAATCGATAAATCGAAAAAATCGAAACCTTATTGAAACGATAACGATAAGTATATGTACAAATCGATAATCGATAAGTAATTAACGATAAGGGTCAAAATCGAATCGATAAATCGAATGCACACCCCTATTGGTCCCCTATGCCTTCCATCAGAGCGATGATTAATTCATTTATCTTATTTTTCTGATACATAAAATAAAAAAGGAGGGAGGAATTAGGTTTAGTCAATCCCTTGCTTGATTTCCTTCTTTTCCTTTTCCCTTCTTTTAGACTTTTAGTACTGAATTATGATGATGGACAAAAAGAGGGGCTAGAGGATATATATGATCAAATTTTCTACTTTTATGTCTGAAAACTAAAATTGAATGGCTCGCATTATTTCCGGGACACGTCCAATAGCACTATTTTTGTATTTATAAGAGTCTAAATCAAATTTGCTTTTGAAGTTACAATTATTTTAGGAAAGAATTAGAAATGCACAAAATTGGGGCATTCTACTTGGGACAAAAATAGGTAAAATAAAACTAGAACCTTTTCTTTTGTGCAGACGATGTAGACTATTTTTCAGTGGCCCCCAAGATTGATTGAAAAAATTAACTTATTCAAGCTAAGTTTAACTAGCAAACAAATAACGTGACTTCCTTATGGAACGACATGTCCTACTGTTTATTCATGTTCTCAGTATGCTCCTTCCTTTAATAATATTGAAATGGAAAAAGGCTTCAAGTTTAGTTTTATTTTGTCATTTTATGCCTTGCAGTTCCATTATAGGAGTAATAAGGTGATTTATGTTTCTTCCACTTTGCTAATTCATTATTTCAATCCATGCACCCATTTTTTTTTCGTTCCAATTTTCTCGGCAATATAACATTCTCGCCACGGCCCAGGTATATCCGGATCGATCAATATCCATATGCATGCTTAGTAATAACCGGACAGAGGCGGACCAACCATTAGGTTAGGAGGGTCACCGGTTCTTTATACCTTTGAAAATATATATATATATATATATATATATATATATATATATATATATAGTGTGTGTGTGTGTGTGTGTAAATAATAGATATATAACTTAATTGGCACCCTGAAATTCAAAGCTTAGGCAGCTGTATACGCTGCCCGGGTTCGATTCTCACTCCATATCACTTTCAAATCATGGATCCGCCTATGTACCCGGACCTTTTGATGCTTGTCATATGCGAAAGATTTACGTGCTTATGCGCGTTCTTGTCTGGAAGTCATAATAATATGGGTGGTTATAATTATGATGTTTTGATATGCTATTTTATGTTAAATGATGGTTATTAGAACTTGTTAAAATTAGGATGAGTTTCTACTGTCTAGTTAGTCGGTTGGATCTAGCACAAAGCAAGAAAATAGAAAAATAAAATTTGTGGTGCAAGGGTAAGGACTCGGTTCGCAGGCCGAAGAGAAATCAAGGGTCACCATCGCGTGGTCAGGATTACAATCGTGGGTGCTGAAACATTTGTTTGGTTGCCAAAATTAGAAAAAAACCTCACGATATAAAGTTTGAAATTAATTTATTCCATATTTGGCCGAAATCGTTTTGTACTACAATTTCAACGTTATTTTATATCGGATTCAATATGAGATTTTAGAATTAGCAATACTTGGATAAAACACCTAACAGACTAACATAGCCGTGGCTACCTCTGTTTTCTTTTTCCTTCTCATTTGCTTTAAGTATAAGGGTAAACGTATAAATATAACTCTATCAAACTTAAACTTAACCATATGTTTTTATATATTATTATACATGTTTACCCCTTAAATTGAATAATAATTAAATTTGTACGTAGTTTAAAGGATACGTGGTTTAATTTAACACAAATGCAAAGAATGGAAAAATAGTTGAATTGAAATGAGATAATACGATCAAACCAAAGTGACGTAGTAATTAATCCTTGTGTTTAGCCTAACTGCCGGCGGTTGGTCTCGTTTGAGCCTTCGAGATAGAGCTTGATATGAATAAACGAGTGAACAATTGAAGAACACTTAGAACAATTGCTGGGAGCCAAAGTAAGTTTTATTGCCTTGATATGCGTGCAAAACAGTGTCAAAAAATAAAGTGGTCCTCCTCTTTATATAGTAGAGGAGTTTTAACCCTAATACAAGTCTCAATAAGGTAAAAATCTTTTCCTTCATTCTCTCCCATGAAAATATGATCTGCAGCCAATACCGAGCGTGATCCATGCTGCAATATCCGACTGATAGTGGATATTTCGGCTCCTCGTTTGTCTCCTTTAATCGTCTTTCCTTTACCATCGATTCTTTATCTCACTCGATCCTGATTCTTTCCGGGTTCGACTATGCCCGAGACCCGTTGCATCGTCCGTCCGTCCGTCCGTCCCTAGTTCCGATCTATGGGTACCTTCGGTCTCGCTCGAGCCAGTAACAAGTAACGTCGTTCTTCATTTCACAACAAAAAATCAGGGGTAACTCTATCCTCAATTTTACCCGTATACAGATAGTCTCCTCACTTCTCGGAGAGTAGATTATCTGAACGATGAGAAATGACTAATTGACCTCGGTTCCTTCTCTCGTAAATCGTGCACAAGCTGACAGACCGAAATGTCCCATCAGTCACTTTGCTTTGACTTTGGACACGTGTCAGTCTTTGGTTGAACACCCTCGGTAGTTACCGAATTCGAAATGTCACACAATTATTACTCTTTCCCTATAAAAGTTCTGGTTTCCCACTTTCACTTTTTTTTTACTTTCCGACTTCAAATTTCTGCAAGTTACCCTCGAGTTTTTCATATCTTCATCCATTCATCTATCCTTCAAATCTTCATAACTTGTTCTTCATATCTTCATGGCTCACACTTCAAACCTTCATACCTTACCTTCAAATCTTCATACCAAGTCTTTAAATATCATACCAAGTTTTCAAATCTTCATACCAAATCTTTAAATCTCATACCAAGTCTTCAAATCTTCATACCAAGTCTTCAAATCTTCGTATTATCAGATAGAAATGGCGAAGACCTCAAAATTGGTACCTCCAAACACCGCACCGACGACTTCTTCCTTGGCCACTGGTACCGATACAATGCCTCCTATAGCAGCCCCGGGACTCCCCTTACATATTTTATCCCTGGCGACTGCTTGATAGATGATGACTTCAAAGTCGAGAAAGCCTCCGCACAAGGAGATCAGGGTGAGGAGGCGTGGAGGTATGTTTGCTCAATTACTGAGGAGACGCTTAAGGCTATCCGAGAGGACTGCAAGTGGGAGGGAAATGACGTAGTTGTTCCCAGTCCTGACAAGGACATCACGATATATGTGGAAGGATACTTAAGTGTTTGCACATATCCTTTCACGTTGGGTCCTGCTGATACGGTGGTCCTCAAGTTTTGCAAGCGATATGAAATTTGCCTTGGGCAAGTTCATCCATCCTTTTGGAGGATCTTGACTCTTCTCCGCCATTTTGCGAATAATATGGAGGAGCCACGGTTCATGATCGATCACTTGCTTCGAGTATACAACCCCCAAATCTTTCGAGGGGGGTTAATCAAACTTGCTCATTAGGCAAAGAAGGCTCCCTTCTCCTGTATAGACAAAGACAAGGATCGAGGTTGGCAGGGTAGGTTCGTTCGGATAAGGACCGAGGACCTCATCCCTCCCTAATTCATGCCTTTCCCTGAGAAGTGGAACCTAAATCGTAAGTTTACTTCCTCTTAAGTCGTTCAAAGTCCTTTCTTGTATCTACTTTTCATATTCATGACATGTCTCATTTGATATGCAGATGTCCCCCGAGTCCCCAACGTGGTCCCGCATTGGAAGGAGTGGATCGAGGGTATATACAAACAACTCACCTATTCCGAGCGTGAGTGCTGTAAGCTCTGTAGGGGCAAGTGGGAGGCTCGTTCACTTGGTGAGTGCTCTTTTCTAGTTGAACTTTTCCTTGTCGTTCTTTATTCCGTCATTGACATAACCCACTTTTTCTTTCACAGACTTGCCAAAGACTACCAAGATTCGAGAAGTCACCGATACCGTGGTCTCGGTCCCGTCCTCCAAACCCTCCGCCTCTCTACAACCTGTTGCCGAAGTTGCTGTAGGGAAGGAGGAAAAATGAAGAAGAAAAGAAAACAAAAGAAAAAGAATCGTGCTCAGGTTCCGGAAGAGCACCAAAAAGACTTCGGATGTTCGGGTCCCAGATTCTGAATCTCTATGTCAGCATAAGGATATTTTTTCGAGGATGACGAGGACATAGAATTCGTCACCCACTGTTGTACCCTATTTTGCACCAATCAAAGCAAGATTTAACTTGTGGTTTCTTTGTTGTTGATGAAAGAGAGTCGCCACCTAATATTTGAAGTTATACTAGGGTACCTATTAAATTACTAAAGTCATATTCTTTATTAGTCTGCTAACCGGTGAGATTACGGGTAATGGTTCTTGTTCTTCTAAGGGGAAGGTGTTAGGCACCCCTTAAAATCTACCTGTGGTAGCTCCATAAGATTTATACTAGATTTAAAATTAATTATTTGTACTATGCCTTAACTAATTTTAAAAGAGTACGGCTTACTACGCATTAGGACATAATATTTATGAAAGAAGTGTAGTTTCAAAAGAGTCTGAATTTATAGAGGAAAATAATGTTAGTGCATATACGCTTGAGAGCTTTAAAAGAGTAAATGGGATGTTTGTATTTAAGAAAACATGTGAAAAGGAAAACTAAATTAAAACACTTTGTTCCTAAAGCATGGAGGTGCGTATTATTCTAATGAGATGAAGGTGCTATGAAAGTAAGCCTAAAATATACCTTGGCTTTTAGACTTGAAGAAAACCGTTTGAAAATCTTTATTTTTTGGACAACACCACCTTATTTTCGAAATGATTTGATTTTCCTTTTGAAGATCAAACTTGCAATTCAATTCTGGATTTCTTTTTTGAAAGAGGCGCTGTCGTCTCTTGCTACACTTTTTTGGGCTTCAAAATATTTAAGAAAAATTAACAAAAACATAGCAGTTTAATGATACAAACAACTTATAATAATTAGCGAACGGGAGATCAGTTACTAACTAATACTTCTTTTAATCCTAGGTTATTTAAGGCTTGCCTAAGTATTATATGACTTAAGATATAAAGTAAAGAATTCAATCTAATATGTAATTGTTTTATACAGGTGAGATATGATAATAACAAGAACATAGTAAAATACAACAAAGTAGCAAGGCTAAAGCAATGAAACAGTAAATAATAAAGGAGTTTAAAGGAGAGGATTGGACTCTAGTATTTGGGCCTCAAAGAGATAGGCCCAACAGTAATAGGGACGGGCGACAACTGACTTCGAATTTCTAGAAAACACAGCAATGCTGGAATTGGGCCTGAATTCCTTAAGAACCCAACAGGCCCTAGCAAATGTACATGTAAAAAAAGAAGGCCATTAGATACATATTCTATATATTCAATTAGGCATGAAACATGTAAGTACATGATTGGAGAAAAATATAACAAACTATCAATACTCAAATACTATGAGAACTTATACTAATGTGGAGGTTATATATGGTAAGTAGTTTTCATTGAAAATATTTCGTTGTCATTAAACCCTAAACCCAAAGAGAATAACAAGCGTCAATGAATTAAGGGCTAAGGAGAAAGTTCCACTCAAGGTCGATGACCCCTTTGAATCCCCCGACACTTTAAAGTTCTCAAGGATCTCAAGGCCCACGGCAATGCTTATGCTGGGAAGAACAGCCCAAACTAGAGTTAAACTCTACTCCCAAATATCCCTAACCACTAATGACTCATTTTTCTCCATATGTTTAAGTTCTAATGAGGCTTTTTAAATGTAAACCAACTACCATAATACTCCATACCACGGAAGTATACTTCTTTCTTGGCAGAATAACATAAGGACACAAAAACAGTTTTATTTTTTTATAACTATATTTCCAATACTAAGTGAATGAAACACAAATTAAACAAGTCCGAAGGTCAGATTCCAAACATACATAGAGACACGAATACCATAATGTTACTGCTAAAGAACCAAACACTTGGGATCACATTTTAAGGATAGATAAAGAGCACACAATTCAAATATGAAGCAACCCAGAAATATAGATGCCTCTATCCTAGCAGACTGATCACATGTTGGTTAGCTCAGGTCTTGCCACTAATACATGTATAGGTTAACAAAACTACTTGGAACTCTTTAAAGCGTCAATAAAGGTTCAAACAAACAATCATAGTTATCAACCTCTATAGGCGTTATTAAAGATACTAGAACATAATCAGAACGCTTAGCATGACTACAGGTTTCAAACATGGAATTCCTAAAGGTGCTTAACAGGATCACAAAATATCAATCTTACTTCATTTTGTAGTTGATGGTAGAACCACATCTTCATAAGAATACTAATCTTATATTGAAATAAGTAAACTATTATGTGCAAGCAATAGCAATACAGAGTTTCTCTTAGGACTTACAGACCAGGTTCAGTTCAGATTAACAGGGAAAGAGAGGACTGAGTGCAATTTCAAAACAATGTACATGAATATGAAATCATGAAGACAAACAGAGGTACATGCAACATTTTCATTCACCTACACATAGATACCTCAAATAAGATTAGGATCTTACCAAAATAGGGTGAGTTTCATTTATTATGAGACCAAGTCAACAATGTCATAAAGTGTGGGGGGAAGGGGGGGGGGGGGTTGAAGACAAGAAAGATATTGTACCGAACAGGTTTAACTCAGCTGTACAGACTAAGATTAACATCTAAACATGATGTAGTTATCCTCAGCTTGTAAAACATTTATCATTCAACTATTGCAAACATGACTATAACCTATTTTTATGAAAGATAACTTGATTCTAATATAATATATGCAAAAGGGTTACTGATGTTCATGAAAGTTCACCGTAATGAGACTGTTCCATATAGAGAGACCTAAAGATGCAACCAATAGTGACACAAATATAAGACTGTCATAGTAATCGCTCAGAAGCTACTCTTAGAGTTAACAAACACTTATATAAAGAAGGAGAGCATTTAAACACTTAAACTTCACGTGCTTCAACTAAATGGTGAAGGATTAAACTATGAGCTTTTAGGTTAGTTCTAGTTAGAATTATCAACTAACTGTCTCGAGTACAGAACAACAGAATGCAGGAAATAGTGTAGTAGGGATATAGATCACAACATAATCATTAAAGAAAATTTGAAGTCTAGGTAAACATGAGAAGTCATTAAGGCATATTACAAAAATTGAATCACGTAAACCATATAGATTCAGAATAGAAGTCATTAAGGTCACACAACAACCCAATCAATACCAATTAGAGATACTCATAAATATGGCAGATGAACAAAAATTAACAACGCATCATCATGAACTGAAAATAACATCTATACACTAATGATAAACATCACAAACGAACACAATTAATAAAAGACATCAGCATGTCCATGATATTCAAGTAAGACAGTCAAAACAAAAGGGGTAGAGGTGCACTGACCTTCCCTAGGGCAGCAGACCAAATAAAGATTCGTTCTAGTTGCCTAGGACCCAAAGCTTCAAGCTTGAGCAGTGAAAGCACTCAGAAATAAAGAGAGAAAACAGAGATCAGTAAGAAACCTAAAACTTTTAAATGAAATCTTAGTGTTTTTTTCGTTCTCTTTTTTTTCCGGTCTGTTAGGTGAGAGCATTGAAGGCTCTATTTATGGTGCATTCAATGACTTAGGGTTTCAAAGGATTAAAAATAATAGTGAAAAATGACGAAGCTTAGATGATGCAAGCAAACGAGTGAAAATTGAAGAAATCAGGGAGAAGAAGATTTTACCTAAGTGAGGAAGGCTAATCATTGAAGGAAAAACCCATCGGTTAAAGCTCCAATGTCTAGAGGTCATTGCATTTGACCTCTAGACTTCGAATAATAATAATGAGGTCTTCGAGATACGCTTCATTCATGCTCCGATTTGATCGAACATAAGTGAAATATGGAGATTTGAAGTTTCACCCTTGAGTCCGGGGTTTCAAATTTGGGGTTTTTGAATTGATTATGTGAAAATGGAAAGTGAATTACATGCCTCACAGCCTAGGGACTAAGCAGATGATTCTACAAGTTTGGATCTGAAAGAACGAAGACAAAATGATGTTTTGGTTCTAAGGTTCAGATTTTGGTGTTTCAGATTTGATCGATAAAGAAGGACATATCAGCGAGATTCATGGATAGGGAAGCATGAGAGATGATTTGCTGAGAAATGTCATGACCTTGCATGAATTTGTTCAAGGTCTGTTGATTGATGTTCATGGGAGGTTGAGAGAAAAGTGAACAAATGGGGAATGGGGCAGCTGGGTCTTAGACGAAATGATTTTAGGGTTTGGGATGAATTGGGTCGTCTCTGGGGTTAGGAATGAGAGATGAATCCAACGGCTCCGATTATTTTGAGAATTAGGCATTTAAGATGATTTTATGGAGAAAATTTTAATGGCCGTCGGATTCTTGTTATCCAACGGCGGAAATAAACAAAACGGGCTTTCAAAATAAATGAAAAAACGGGGATTAATCCTGGTTCATTGATGATATGAATCAACGACCAGGATGGGTTGTGTTTCTTTTGTGAAGGGATAGGAAAGACGATGTGGCATGCTGTGATTGGCTTAAACGTGATGACATGGACTGCCAAAGTAGAAAGGGAGGAATCGTTTGGACTGGGTATTCCAGATTGGGCTTGGATATTGGATTGGTTTTGATTTAAAGAATGGCCAATTGTGTTTAATTGTGCAATTGCAATTGTAGCCATTTAGTCTTTAACCTTCTTAAAAATAATTTAATTAAACTTAATTAATTTCCAATAAACATTTAGTAAAATTACAAATATCAAATATACTATTAGTTAATAAAATACTTTATTTTCTAAATTACAACACTAATTTTGAATTATTAACATAATAATTTAATTAATTAAAATTTAAGAAGCAAATTGTTAAAATAATGATAAAAACTTCTACGTCATATTTAAAGAATTATTTTAATAATATTAAAATAGAAGGATATTAGTAATTACATAATACTAATACTAAGTGTTTAATTTTAAAAATACTACTTAATTAATTTGTAGAAATATGTATCTATTGATAGAAAATACTTTCAAAATATTTATTGCAAATTAATTTTAAAAAGGGAGCGTCAAAATTGGCCATCAATAGTTGACCCTCTTTGACAGGAAATGATGAAATAGTTTTCGGGTAAAGAAATTGAACCAAAGCCAATTTTATCCCTACTTTTAGGCATGCATTGCAGAAGTGACCTGAAGATTGTGAGCTGCAGGATTGGGAGTTAAGGAAGATTCTTGGAAGGTTTTGAGAAGAATTTTGAAGGGATTGAGGCCGAATTCTTGTTTTGAATTGCTTACATACCTTGGACTTAACGAGGATCAAGCCTCACGTAGTTCTGGAGTGAAGATTTTGAGGAAGTGATGCTCGCAGGAACTGCCCCAGTATTGTATTATGACGATACGGTGAGACGGAGGATTGAGCATCCATGATTGCTTGAAATTTGCGGCTTGATTTGAAGGATTTGAAAATTTTGAGTTCCATTGGTCGTTTTGTGCTTGAACTTGGATCCTTGGCCTGCTAATGAGTTTGCTGTTCCTCATAGCGTTGTAGGTTGGTCTGCTGCTTAAAAAGAGTTCCACGTTGCAATGTTTGTTCCTACAAAACGAATGAAATACATGCATACCCATATATTGCAAAGCAAAATATATTAAGATGCGATGTAGATGATGCAGGAATGATGATGTCTGGGTGCCAGTGAGCCGTTATTTGGGATCGGGATTATGGGAAACATGATCTTGACTCGACTTGTTAGCCGTCCTATGTACCATTCCGCAGCCATCAGAGCATTTGAAAATTGTCTCCGCTTGTTGGGAGAGCTTGATTTGTAAAGTGCATCTCCGCTTGTTGGGAGAGCTTTGCACTAAGAAATGTCTCCGCTTGTTGGGAGAGCTGGATTTATAGAGTGCGTCTCCGCTTGTTGGGAGAGCTGTGCATTGAAATGTAAAGTAATCTCTGCTTGGGAGTGATTGTAACGACCCGTCCGGTCGTTTTGTGAGTTATAGTCCCGTTTCCCCCATTTCTACTTCCTTTTGTCTTCAGCTATATTTGATCATATCACGTTAGTTGGTTCGGGCTCGGAGTGGTTTTGGAGTGAATTGGGATACTTAGTCTTTTTTGTGAAGGCTTAAGTTAGGGAAGGTTGACCGGATGTTGACTTATGTGTAAACGACCTCGGATTTGAATTTTGATGGTTCCGTCAGCTCCGTTAGGTGATTTTGGACTTAGGAGCGCGTCCGAAATGTGATTTGGAGGTCCGTGGTAGAATTAGGCATGAATTGGCAAAAGTTAGAAATTCGACGATTTTGGTCGGCAATGGAAAATTTGATATCGGGGTCGGAATGGAATTCCGGAAGTGGAGTAGGTTCATTGTGTCATTTGTGAGGTGTGTGCAAAATTTGGGGTCATTCGGACATGATTTGGTAGGTTTCGGCATCGTTTGCGGAATTTCGAAATTTAGATATTCTTAGACTTGAATCCGAGGGTAATTTGGTGTTTTGATATTGTTTTGAGTGATTCGAAGGTTTGAGTAAGTTTGGATGATGTAATGGGATGTGCCGGCACATTTGGTTGAGTTCCCGAAGGGCTCGGGATGATTTCGATGGCTAACTGAGGATTTGGAAAATGAATAAGGCAGCTGAAGTTGCTGTTTCTGATGTAACCGCACTTGCGGAGTGGGGACCATAGGCGCGAGGTCGCAGATGCGATGGGGAAACCGCAGATGCGGAATTGGACAGCTAAGAGACGAGCCGCAGATGCGGTAAGTTTGACGCATCTGCGGGCCCGAAGGTGCGATGCCAGGGGCGTAGGTGGGGTCTTTTGACATTAAGTGACTTCCGCAGATGCGGACATTTAGGCGCAGAAGCGGCACCGCAGGTGCGCTATTCTTACCGCAGGTGCGGATATGCCTGGGCAGAAGGTATAAATTAAACCCTTCGCGAATTTTGGGTTATTCTTCACCATTTTTGTTCGGTTTGGAGCTTTTGGGAGTGAATTGAAGAGGGATTAAAGGGTATTTTCACTGAGGTGAGTTACTTGAGCCCTAATACTCGTGTTTATGGTAATTTTTCTTTGTTTAATCATGCAATTAGTGGTGATTAAGGTTGAAAATGAGGGGTTAGGGCTTGGAATTTTGGAGAGTTTGATTGAGGATTTGAGGGGTCAAATGGAGTCGGATTTTGATAAATCTTGTATGTATGAGTGCAAGGGCTTTCTAGTTTCGTGATTTTTATCGGATTTTGAGACGTGGTCCCGGGGGACGAGTTTGAGAGGATTTCGGGATTTGTGCCTTGGTTGATAGTTTTTCTTGTGGAATTCATTCCATTGGTGTATATTGATGGTATTGTTCTGGTTGTGAATAGATTCGGAGCGATTGGAGGCCGAGTCGAGGGCAAGAGCATCGCGGAGTAGGGATTTGATCGGTTTGAGGTAAGTAACGATTGTAAGAATTTTGTATCGTTTTACTATTTTGAGGTAACGCACATGCTAGGTGACGGGGGTGTGGGCGTGCATCATTGGGGATTGTGACTTGGTCTGCCCCGTAGCAACTATAAAGTTGCGTATTTGACTGAAACTATATGATACTTAGTCGTTTTAGAAAGAGTTTCTATAAATTGGGCTGAATGCCACATTTGGGCCTTGTGCCAGAGCTGCTTGGACCCTTAGGGGCCTTTTTCTTATTATCCTCTTACTGTTTTGATGAAAATCTATACTCAGTCATGCTATACTTACTGATTTCATAACTCAGTCTTTATTACTCTATTTTGATACATATAAAATGTTGTTTTGGGCTGAGTACCCTATTTTACTGATAGCCCGAGTGGCTTGAGAGGCTTCTGACTGAGAGAGGCCGAGGGCCTTATTTGTGAGGATATTTATGGGATCAGGCTGCACGCCGCAACATGTTATTACTGATTCATGATTGAGTGAGGGTGAGGGCCTGATTGATTTATGCCACGAGGTGGCTTGTTATAGCGCTTGGGCTGAAGGAGCCCCTCCGGAGTCTGCACACCCCCAGTGAGCGCGGGTACCTTGAGTGTGAGAGATGTTATGCCCGAGGGGCTGTATACGAGTGGCTGTGAGGTTTGCCCGAGGGGCTGTTTATGATCTTATCATTTTGCTCACTGTTGCACTGAGCCTCTATTTAAGAACTGTTGAAAAATATCTTCAAATAATTTTACTGAAACAGTGTTTAAATGAAATGATTTGATTCAAACTCTGGTTTTAAAAGCCTGTTATATTTTTACTGAGATTCCCTGATATGAACTTATTATGCTTTATTGCTCGTCACTGCTTCTCAGCCTTTATTTACTTTGGTTACTTACTGAGTTGGTGTACTCACGTTACTCCCTGCACCTTGTGTTCAGATCCAGGCACTTCAGGACCCGGTAGCGGCTGTTGACTAGTCCAGCTGTAGACTTTTCTCGGAGTTGGCAAGGTAGCTGCTGGCGATCGCAACCCTGTTCTTCTCCCTCCTATCTTCCTATAGTTTATTTTGTAGTTACAGTTCCTAACTATAATAGTCTTAGTATCTCGGACAGTGTTTAGTAGATGCTCATGACTAGTGACACCCTGATGTCGGGCTTTTCTTTCCGTATTTTGTTGTTCAGATTTTTCCTATAAGGTTTTTCTATTAATTAGCTTGAAGTTATATTTAAATTGAAATATCGGGTTGTCTTGGGTAAATAGTCGGCTTGCCTAGTACCACGATAGGCGCCATCACGACATGGTAGTTTGGGTCGTGACAATGATTGACTAAACTATAATTATGCCTGAAGCTGCATGAGCAACACTTCAAAATATTCAAAGTAATTGCAAAGGAAAAGAAAAGCATGCCCAAGATATACTCTTGATTGCAAAGGTAAGTTGCGGCTATCGATTGGCAGAACGTCGGCGATGAGATTTGTGATTGTCTATTCTGGCATCCATTACGACAGAGCGGCTATGCGGATTGTTTTGGTGGCGAAGAGTACAATTGCTATATATTTCGGTTTGGCGAAGCCGACGTTCAATTTGTATAGGGTGCTCCAATCAATTGAGCTGACGGTTTGCTATATACAGGACATCAATTGGTGAAGCTGAGATATCATTTGTACAAGGTGCTCCAATTAGTTGAGCAGGTGGTTTTCTATATACAGGACTTCCATTGATGAAGCCAGTGGTACCTGCAAATGATTCAATGATTAGCCTTAGTTGTACTAGAAAATTTCAACTAAAAGGGGAAAGAGAGATAATCTTAGGAAGGTGGTGGATCTGTTATTTGGCCCAATGTGGTCTCAATGCTTCCTTACTTCCTGTTGGTCCTGCACTCAAAGAAATTTTTTTAGTAGAAGTGGGGAAGTTGGTTTGTGTTGATTACAGTGTTGGTTTACCCCAGCCTCTGACATGGTTACGCTGCGAAGCTCGGTAGGTGGAACAAATTACTGTATTTTTTTTAGGAAACATTTTGCAAACACTGTGCTTTTTAAGGAAAATGCCGTCGTTCTGTATTATGACATGTTAAGAAAAGTTCTCCACATGTGAGAATTTCTTCTTAAAAACTTTATCCTGTTGAAGTCGATCCTTTGCGATGCTTGATAACGTGACTTCTTGCTGTTGTGACTGCGTCCTGATTCAAACTAATGCATTACAAAGGTCTTCCTAAGGTTATGACCGAACCCTTTTAGGTTGCTTATTTATCCAAAACGGAATTAGGTCTGAACATAGTTTGTGGATGATTATAAAATATGATGAAGATGACCGAGCCTGACTAAGGCAGCCTACGTATCCAAATGGAATCAGGTCAAGATATAGTTCGATTACAATAGATGCTAAATGATGAGATTAAGAACGAAATGGCCGAGTCTGACTCAGACTGCCTACATATCCATATGGAATCAGGCCAGGACGTAGTTCAATTACAAAAGACTACTGAATCCGATGAGGATTGCCTACGTATTCCATTCTAAGGAAATCAAGTTGGCGTAGTTCCTGAGCAACATACAAAGTGATATTTGGTTTTTCTATTACAAGAGAAAGGGGAGCGAAATCGAACCCTATGTGGGTTTCCTACATATACCTCCCTAAGAAGTCAGGTTGAATGTAGTTCTGTTGCAGCAAAAACCTAACTCTATTTGTCTTCAAACATAGTATCTCTTGATTGCGTCCGAGTTTATGGGCTTCGTGTTGATTCTACCATCCATTTTTGCCAGGATTAGATCTCCACCCGACAGTACTCGGTGAAGCATGTAAACCTTGCCAGTTTTGTGCGAACTTTCCTTTGGCTTCCTCTTGGTGGTAAAATATTTTCTGCAAGAACAATTGCCCCGGTGCAAACTAGCGAGGCTCCACTCTCTTGTTAAATGCACTGGCTATCCTGTTATGATATGGATGGCCATGGCATACTACATCCATTCTTTTCTTGTTGATGCGCATGCGTTGCTCTTGTCTGACCCGTATCCACTCCGCGTCCTCCAATTTTGCCTCTTGGATGACCCTTAGATGGTATTTTTAACCTCTGCAGGTATCATAGCTTCAGTGCCATATGCTAACACGTACGGCGTTGCCCCAGTGGATATTCTCATGGTGGTCTGATAACCCAGTAAGGCGAAAGATAGTTTCTCGTGCCATTGCTTGTGATTGTCCACTATATTTCGTAGAATCCTCTTGATATTCTTGTTGGCTGCCTCGACTGCCCTATTCATTTGTGGTTTGTAGGCTGTGGAATTGCAGTGGACGATTCTGAACTTCTCACAGATTTCTCTCATGAGGTTGTTGTTGAGGTTAGCGACATTGTTAGTGATGATATCCTCCGGTATTCCAAATCCGTAGACGATGTTGTTCTGGATGAAATCTGCCACTACTTTCTTTTTGACGGCCTTGTAAGTAGATGCTTCAACACATTTAGTGAAATAGTCGATATCTACCAAGATGAAGCGATGCCTGTTTGATGCGGTGGGCTCTATAGGTCTAATTACGTCCATTCCCCAAGCGCCGAACGACCAGGATGAACCTATTACATTCAACTCTTTCGGCGGAACCTGGATAAACTCCAAGTGAATATAGAACTGTTGATATTTCTACACATAGCAGATAGTATCGCTTTCCATAGTCATCCAAAAAATTTTCGCATTGAACCCACAAATGCCTGTATTTTTGAGTTACCTCGAGATCATTAGAACTTTCTCTTATAGTTAAATCACTGCCCTTCGTGCTCCAACTCTCAAGATCTTCTTGGCTAGTCTGAACCCATTCATGTGGGGTCCGCATGTTCCTGCATGTCTTTCCTCCAATAACCTGGTTGCCTCGGCAGCGTCTACACATCTCAACAAACCTAAATCTGGTTTCCTCCTGTACAGGACTTCCCCATTGAGGAAAAAGTGGTTTGCCAACCTCCTGAGGGCTCTCTTTTGACTATTAGTAACATTCTCCGGGTATTCTCTGGTTGCAAGGAATTTCCTGATGTAGTGATACCATGGTTTACCATTTGGCTTTTAATCTACATGGAAGAAATAGGCATGTTGATCCCTGATCTCTACCTTGATAGGGTCGATGTAGTTCTTGTCAGGATGCTGAATCATAGATGATAGAGTTGCAAGGGCATCAGCAAACTCGTTCTGAATTCTGGGGACGTGCTTGAACTCAATCTTCGTGAACTTCTTGCATAGCTCCTTCACGCAGTGCAGGCACAGAAGTATCTTGATATTTTTAGTGGACCATTCCCCTTGGACTTTGTGTAACAATAGATCAGAATCCCCTATGATCAAGAGTTCTTTGATGTTCATGTCGACTGCCATTCTGATCCCAAGGATGCACACTTCGTATTCAACCATATTATTGGTACAAGGGAATCTTATCTTTGCCGATGCTGGATAGTGCTATCCAGATTCAAAAATCAGGACTGCCCCAATTCTGACTCCTTTGGAGTTTGCAGCACCATCAAAGAAAATTCTCCATCCGGGTTATGATTATGCAATATCTTCTTTAGCAAATAATACTTCTTCATCAGGAAAATACGTAGTGAGTGGCTCATTTATGTACACAATGTCAAATTTGCTGAGGAGAATTTGCCATTTTGCTAGCTTTCCGGTAGGAATCGGCATCTGGAAGATGTACTTGAGTGGGTCGAGCCGAGATATCAGATGCGTAGTGTATGCTGACATATAATGCCTTAGTTTCTAGGCAATCCAAGTAAGAGCTCAACAGTGTGTTCTATCAAAGTATACTTGGCCTCGCATGGTGTGAAGTTCTTACTTAAGTCGTAGACGGCCTACTCCATTCTCCCAGTCTCATCATGATGTCACAACACACAAGACTGACATATATAGTAACAATGACTTCTTGGGCTCGAGGGGAACCAACACTGGTGGATTTGACGGATACTCTTTTATTCTGTCGTAGGTTTTCTGGCACTCTTCCGTCCATTTTGTGGCAGTATCCTTTTTTAGCAACTTGAAAATGGGTTCACAGATTATCGTGGACTGGGCTATGAAGCGAATTGTCACGCCCTGAACCTGGGAACGAGACCGGCAACCGGTGCCTCACCTATCTTTGCGTACCAACATGGGACTAAGGAACTCTGAATATGTGATGTCATACTTTAGCCATGGGCCACATTGCAAGACAACTGCGAATGCTTACTAAATATCAATATAAAGCTGGGCCGACAAGGCCGTCATAATTATTGTAGCTGACAAACCAACCAAATATACATATAAGGCCTACAAGCCCAACATATTACACTAACTGACAGGATATGTCTACAAGCCTCTACTGATGGATATACTATGATCGGAACAGCTTCCCGACTTACTCATAACATGTATACATATATATACAAGAAGTACATAAGGTTCTAGACACGGCAACACCGAAAGGCATAGAGCTTACCGATCAAGCTGAATTCGAGCAACACTTAATGAGGAGGCCTACCCTTCTTTCTGTCTGAACCTGCACGCATGAAATGCAGCGCCCCCAGAAAAGGGACGTCAGTACAAAATAATGTACAGAGTATGTAAGGCAATATACTGAAAGTTGAAACTGAACTGATAATATTGTAACTGCAAGTAGATGGAAGTCAAAGATAATCTGAAGATATGCTTACCTGCTGATACTGACTAAACTCTCTCAGTACAGTAAGTAAAATAGTTGTCCGGCCCTATAAGGCTAGGTATATATATATAACTGCTCTGCCGTAGTAGGCTCTCTCATAGGCGCTCGACCATACTATGCTCTGGATCTTGACCAACTGGGCTCGCTCATAGGCACTCGGCCACAGTAGGATCGGTATATAACTTACCATCTTATCAGAGGTTGCCCAATAGGGGCCTGCCCATCGATTATAGCTCGATGGTAATGAAAATACTGTAATAGTATATATATAGACTCTCTGCTCTCTTGACTGGAAGAAGGAAATACTCAATTGAATATTGTACTTACAAGGCTAGGAAAAATATACGTAAATTTCGAGATATGAATTTTTCTTTATGTTTCGTTATCAAACTCGTGTAATTCCGAGATCATACAAAATGAAGGAAGAGCTTAGCCTTAGCATACCTGGAGTAGGGAAAAATTCTGTATGATATTCTTGGAAAAGGTTGCACCGTACTCCGTTAGAATCGCAAAATTTTTACGTTGCTGAGACTTTAATAATTTTTGTTGGATTTTTTGTAGGAATTGATTGCAAGGGAAATGGCTAACGTTTACTTCTGACTGTAAGGTCTTTGGTATTGAAAATATTAGGAATGAGGTTTAGGATTGATTGTAGTATGGTTTTGGTTTTGAAAGATCTTTGGAAATTGAAGTGAATTGGGTAACACTTCACATTATTGAAGTGTTTTGGTCACACATCCTTTTGCCACCTATCAAGAGTGACTAAGATTCATCTCTTTATGAAGTGGCCTGATTCCACGTGGGGATGGGGGTGGGAAATTTAATCTTTATCCACTTATTAGTTAATTAGGTAATGTTCCGTTACCCGGTAATTAATCAATTACCCGCATAATTAAAAATTATCTCAATTTACTTAAAATACTACTCATCTCTCACATATCTTATACACCTTACTATCATGGTCATGTGGTACCTTGTATGGCACTAGTCCACAAATATCGGGTATTATTTCTCGGCCCGTATTTTATCCCAACATGCCAAACTTGGACGAAAATTCATTTTCCCTGACTTGCGTCCCCTCTCACCTTCACGAATTTACTCATCACTTGTTTGAAATAGCATAATCCTTATAATCTCCAAATAATCATTACCTTACGACAAATTCAACGTACAATACTACAGAGTGAAATATCGTCGTAATTTAATACTGCGAAGCGTAACATCATCGTAATGTAATACTGCAGGACGAAATATCGATGTAATATTGCGGGGCGTAACACGACTGATGTAATTCAGTCTACCTAGTAAACTCATTAGATTTTTCTTACTCTTTGGTGGTGGCAATTCCTGATTGGCCTTGATTTTTGATGGGTACAGTTCTATCCCTTTTCTGCTTACAATGAAGCCCAACAATTTTCCAGCGGGGACTCCGAACACGCACTTCGCCGGGTTCAATTTCAATCTATACCTTCGCAGACATTCGAAAAATTTCCTCAAATCGTCCAAGTGCGCTGAACTCTATTGAGACTTTATGATGACGTCATGCACATACACTTCAATCTCCTTATGAATCATGTCATGAAAATGGGTTGTCATGGCCCTCATGTAGGTGCACCAGCGTTCTTGAGACCGAACCACATGATTCTATAGCAATAGACTCCCCAATGTGTGGTGAAGGTTTCCTTCTCTGCATCTTTATCATGCATCAAGATTTGGTGGTACCCAGCAAAACAATCCACAAATGACTACAATTCATGCTTTGCGCAGTTTTCGATGAGGATGTAGATATTTGGCAGAGGGAAATCGTCCTTTGGACTAGCTTTGTTGAGATTTTGGTAATCCACACATATTCTGATCTTTTCGTCTTTCTTGGGAACTAGGATGATATTATCCAACCAACTGGGATAATTGGTGACCCTTACCACATTTGCCTCTATCTGCTTGGTCACGTCTTTATTTATCCTCAAACTTAAACCAGGTTTGAATTTTCTGGGTTTCTGCTTGACCGGCAGACTGGTAGGATCGGTGGGCAGTCGATGCGATACACACGCTGCACGGACAACCCACGTACTGCACGGACAACTCACATGCTAATAATATCAATTGCACGGACAACTCACATGCTGCACGGATAACTCACGTGCTATAATATCAACCGTACAGATAACTCACGTGCTGCACGGACAACTCACGTGCTGTAAGGACAACTCACGTGCTACAAGGACAACTCACGTGCTATAATGTCATTATCTGGATCCGCACAGACAACTCACGTACTGCACGGACAACTCACAGGTTGTACGAACTCACGTGCTAATATCACAGTCCACCCAATATGGTTCAAAGGCACAAAAATCATAATCCGCCCTTCATGGTCACAACCATTCAGTCCAATCATATCACACAGGAGCAAATAAACAAGATTACATGTATGTGATGAATGAATAACGAATCTCATGCTCCTGGACTAGTATAAGTGACATGGTAAAGTGTAGGCATGTGCAAGGTGTGCCATCATAACTCAAATCGGAAATTTCATCACATAATAGCATTTATCAAGTTCATTTAGAGATTAAACCTCTATGTAGCCTTAAACATGGCACAAATAGTTCATACAATGTTGCAAATATGAGAAACATCATAGCTTAAAGCTTAACAGTCAATTCTAGGCTTATCATAGCCTAAACATAACCCAAGCATGGATAAATACCCGTGGTGTCAGCACATAGGTTCAAACCCCACACATGCGCGCACCCATAGCATGTAGATATCACAAAAGGCAACTAGTGCCTCAACCAAGTTTAAATAAGATACTTACCTCAAACAAGCCAAATCCAATACCGAGCAAGCCAACTAATACTCTAAAAATGTCATCCCGCACGTATCGACCTCCGAACGACTCAAAACTAACCAAAAGTAACTCAAGGATATCTAATAATGCCAAAGGAAACACAGTTAATCGATAAAGATCGAATCTTTACACATTTACTCAAAGTCAAACCAAGCTCGTACCTCAGAACCCGATAAAACTTAAAAAATTGGACAACCCATTCAATTCTGAGTCCAACCTTACTAGTTTCACTCAAATCCGACTCTAAATCGATGTTCCAAACTTAAAAATTTACTTTATGAAAATTTAGACAAAACCCCCAATTTCTCTTTTGAAATCATCAACCAAATGCCAAAAACGACGATAGATTCATGAAACATAATCAAAATCGAGTAGAAAATATTTACCTCAATCCATATGGTGAGAATCGTTTAAAAATCGTCTCAATCCGATAGCTCCAAATATGCTAAAATGACTCTAACCATCAAAATGGGATTTAATAGAGTCTGCCCAGGCACCTTCGCATCTGCGATAATAATAGCCGTTTCTGCGGACTCCACTAGCTAGTTGACCTCTCACACCTGCGGACACTGTTCCGCTTCTGCGCAATCGCAGGTGCGAGGCTCAATCCGTTTCTACGCAATCTCCCAACAAGCTGTCATCCGCTTCTGCGATCGAATTTCCGTGCCTACAGACGCGCATATGCGCCCAGAAATCTGCTTCTGTGGTCTTCTCTCATCTAGCCTTTCCTCGCCTCTATGCCCACGGGACCGCATCTGCAGCCATCGCACCTGCGCCCATTACCCCTCATGTGCGATTGTTGACGGCCAATTTTGACCCTCCCCTTTTAAATTAGTTTACTTATACTTAATAATTTATAATAAATATTTTGAAGTGTTTTCTAGTAACGAGTACTTATTTTTACAAATCATTAAGTATTAGTTTTTATAATTAATCGCGTAGTATTAACATTATATAATTACAAATATATTTTTCATTTTTATGATTATTAAAATAATTTTTATATACACATTATGTAGGTTCTATAATTAATTTGATAAATTACTCTTTAATTTTTAGTTAATAATATTATTATGTGAAAATTTAAAATTAGTGTTACAATGTAGAAAATAAAGTATTTTTTTAAATAATTAATTTAAAATAATTAGCAGTATATAATAATTATAATTTTTACCACATTTTATTGAAATTGTTAAGCTTGTTTAAATTAAATTCAAAAGGGTTTAAAAGACCAAAAGGCCACAATTGCAATTCTCAAGTCAAATGCAAAATGCTATTTTTTAAATTATTCTTGGCCCAATTGACAAGCCCAGTCCGAAAATACACCCAACCCAAACACCCATCGCTCCACTATGGAAATCCCCATCATTTCTCCTCGCCCAATGAGGTCGTTCCATGTCATCTGTCTCTCACACTCACATAAGAAACACAAATGATCAGAGCCATTAATCCAAATCATCGACGACCCACGATTATTCCCATTTTCTCTTTTAATTTCGACATGTTACCAGATTTATCTCCACCGTTGGATCACACAAATCCAACGGTTCCTGGATTTTCCCGAATGAATATTTTGAACATATAAAGCCCCGATTTATCAAGGCTGTTGATCAAATGATCAAATGACCCATATTCCATCTCTCAATAATAACCCTAGAGACCAACCGCAAATTACCCAAACCCTAAATCATTACTTCTCTTACCTCACCGCCTCCCTTTCCCCTATCTCTCTCTCTTTTCTCTCAACCGCACAAGCCAAAATCAACCACCAGATCTTGCACAAATTCGTACAAGGTCACGAGTTCATCAGAGATTCATCTCTTTTGCCTTCTCTAGCCGTGATTCCCGCTAATTTTTCCTTTTTCGTATCAGAGACTTAGACCCCAAATCAGAACGCTAACTCTAAGAGATGAAACCTCAAATCGCCATTGTTTTTTAGATCTGTGGCATGCATGGCCATTTGTTTTGCTCCTTTCTCTTAGACCTCTTCACTCTTTCAATTTTTACCATTCGATTTCAAAGTTCTAATAGAAAAGGTCAGACCAAAAGAATGAAATCTCAACTCAGTAGATTTCTTCCTTCGTCTCGTCAAATCAAAGTAAATCTGAGATGCTAGCTGGCTTCAATGTTGGTATTCGATACCAGAGGTCAAATGCAATGACCTCTCGGTATAGGGTTTTGACCAACGGTCTTTCATGCTCCAAATGATTGATCCCTACTCTCAGGCAAAACCAACCCTGCTTTTCCCTTGTTGTTTTCTAATTTTTACTCGATTTGCTATCATCATCTACCATTCGTCACTCAGCACTACTAATTTTGAGTTCGTGAAACCCTAGAGCCTTAAATGGCACTATAAAAAGGGACTTTAATATTGTCACCAAACACACGAACACAACAACCTAACACTAAAATCATTTAGAGTATATTCTAAAAATTAAAAGCCTAAGGTTCCTTACTGTTTTTTTTTCATTTGAGTATTGTCGCTAATTCAAACTTGACGTTCTTGGGGTCTTAAGAAACTGAGACAGCTTTCATTTGGCCTGATGCCCTAAAAAATGTCAGCACATCCCTCATCTCTCTCTATTGTTCATATCCATTGAACGCTATAAATGTGTTAGTTATCTTCTAAGAAGCAAAATTATTTATGGTATTTGTGATTAGTACGCCAATTCTTACGTTTTGTTAGGCTAATATCTGCTTGTGATTCTTTTTCCTGCCTTTCGAGTCTTTAATTGATGATTGATCAAGTCATTGAGTGATTCTTGATGATTTTCGTTTCGGAGTTCTAATAATCTACGCATTTAAGTTGTTATGTGTCTCGATTGATTGATCACACTTACCTAAAGTCCACAACCTTTCATTGATGATTCTGTAATGATCTTTGCTTTTTGTTGTATGCTACTAGTCCAATAGTTGAGTCAATTGTTTGATAACCATGATTGAGATGAATCTGAAGGTTTCTAAGTTTATATCATCTACGCTTTAACTTAATCACGAAAAACTTAAGTTCTAAGGTGCCTTTCTTTCCTATGCTTGTGTGTGTTAACTTTGAAAGCAACTTATGAGTTGTCACTATGATATTTCTCATGATCTCATCTAGTTATTGTTGCATCTGTTAACCCGGTTTTGTTCGAATTAAACTTTCTTTCTTCCTTCATAAGACAAGTCATGATCCTGTTTTGTTATGAGTAACTGATAATTGTTGTTAAGTTGAACTTGGTTGTCTCTTGATTAGTTAACATCTCCAGTTACATATGCAATTCAGAGCTTACTTGGTATATTACCTCCCTGTCCCTAATCCTTTTAAGTTATTGTTGGTCTTTTGAAAAGCTGGCATACATTTTATCTTAAAGATTATCTTCCCTAAAAATAGGACTTTGTTACTCTATTATAATTAAGTAATAATTCGTGAAAACAAAAGCATGGCCACCTCATACTTGGATGCTAAACTAGACTTATGTTTGGGTTAAACTTGTTTTGATACAATGCTTTTTCCTTTATATATAACTCTTCTCCTCATGACATGCTTAACCTGACTCTATTGAATGTGCAAAGCTACTCTGTCTATATGCAGTTATAACTTCACTTGAAGTGTTCATGTAACTAACTGAAAGTATGTTTCTGTTTGATTCCTGATTTCATGCTTCGTCCAGAACTACCCCAGTCCTTTCCCTACTGTTAATTTGAAACCAAATTTGATCCTTAAACCTTATAAGGTCATTTGTTGATACTGTCTGAACATGATGACCTGTTTAGGGCTAACACTGTTAGGAGCATGACTCAGTTGAGTCCTTAGAGATTCCATGTTTAATTATGTGAACTTGTAGTCATGTTGAGAGTCTAATCTTATTCCTGATGTCTTTGAATACCTCTGTTAAATTGTTTAGCCATGACTACTTTGTCTAAATCTTCATTGATGACCTTTTAAGTGTTAGATATGTATTATCAACCCATGTATGTGCTAGAAGAAAACCAATCAGTTCACAGGTTGTTTGCTAGAGATAGGAACATCTGTATCTATTGTATTGTTGCATATATGACCCTGTATAGCTTGCCTTTCCATTGAGTGTGCTCTTCTCCTATGTTTAGACCTTTACATCATGCTTGTGATGTTTCTGTTCCTTTCCTGTGTGTATTCGAAAGTCAAATCCTTACTTTCACCTAATATGTATTTTGTTTGGTATCAAAATGCAGATGATGTGTTCTTATGTTGGGAGGGAAAGCATATTTTGTGGCAAGTAATGCTATAGCATTTAGTTCGCATTGAAAGGGCCTCATTGGCATTTAAACCTGTAAGGAAAACATGTTTTTAGTGTTCAAGGGTATTTGGGAGTGGAGTTCAACTCTAGGTTGGATTGCCCTCCCTGACACAAGCATTACACTAGACCTTGAGTCCCTTGGGAACTTTGAAGTGTCGGGGATTCAAAGGGGGCATCGGCTTTGAGTAGAACTTCCTCCTTAGCCCTTAAATCATTGAAACATTTAGTTTTTTAGGGGTTTAATATTTAATGACAACGGAAGGTTTTCAATGCAAATTATTTGCCGTGTATAACTACCACATTAATATAATTTCCCATTGTATTTGAATTATTAAAATTTTTTCCCAGCTGTTCGTCTATATTCATTTCATATATGTTTTGAATATGTTGAGAATGTGGAATATACATCTAATGACCTTCTTTCTTTTTGGGCATGTACATATTTGGGCCTGTTGAGTTCCTACGAAACTCAGGCCCAAACCAGCCTTGTTGCCTTTTCTGGAGGATCCAGTCAGCTATAGACGCATCTTTCAATTGCTGGGCCTACCTTCTTATGGCCCAACCATCAGAGTCCATTCTTTTTTTCCTCATTTCTTTTGTTACTATTCATTGTTTCCCTAGCCTAGCTTATTGCTTCATTACTTTCGCTTACTGTCTTTGTCATTTTATTATATTTCATTATCATGTATTTAACACTCATTTATTAGATCATGTACTTTACCTTCCTGCTTTAATATCACCTGAAACATAGGCAAACTTTAAATATTATAGGATTTAAAGAGAATTAGTTAGTAATTAATCTTCACTCCGCTAATTATAGTTTGTTCATCTTGTTCACTCACCTCTCTTAAAAGATTTTTTTTCTTTGAAGCCCAGAATTTAATCAGATTTTTTTATAAAACAGTAAGGTACTGTCACCCCAAATATATTTTCAAAGATCGCTCTTCTTCAGATTTTTAAATCAAGGTACATTCAAAATTACTTTCTTACAAATATCTTTTCGAATCATATAGACATCTATTCCCTAAGTTAATTACTTCCATAACTTAATCTCATTATTTTAAGCCTCATAAAATATGGACTACTATCATAACACTTTTAGATCTTTTATAATCTCATATCCTTCTTACGTCTTACATCCATTATATATACCCTCCCTTAAATATATATAGTAAGCCATTCTCTAATATTAATTAATCATAGTATAAATAACTTGTTCCTTAAAATTAGTCTAAGTCCTATGGAACTACCTTAGGTAGATTTTAAGAGGTGCCTAACACCTTCCCCTTCGAAGAACAAGAACCCTTACCCATAATCTCACCGGTTTGCAGACCTACAAGGAACATGATTTAGTAATTAAATAGGTACCCTAGTATACCTTTAAATATTAGGTAGCAACTCTCTTTCAACAACAACAGAGAAACCACAAGTTGAATCCTGTCTTGACAAGATCAAAATACGGTGCAACAACATGGTGACTCTGCTGGGAAACCCCTTTAGGTTCTGACCTTAACAGACTTAGACTAATTTGGCATCTAGATTTGTTTATACATTGCCTTAATTGTGGTCAAAATTGCAATTACATGCTAACCTGCTTCATTTTCTATTTATAAAGTTATTTGCTACTACACCCTTGTATGTTATTGCTTTATATATACACTGTCATCGCACTTCTTCCAATATAATCTTGGTTGTACACTATCACACACAATGGCACGTGGGGGTTGTCTTTTATACCTCTCCGAACCTTCTTTTCAAAACTCTCTTGTTTCAGAGAATGGCTTTGTCAGGTCAACTGACACAACTTCTCGTAGCCTTCAGTCCAATTCAAAAGTAGGAAATACTTAACTCTAGTAAAATTGGTCATATTGCATAAACCTTAGGTGAGTCGGTCCTTGGCACCGACACACAATTACGAAAGCCACCTTAATGTCAACGGGCATGTGTCCAACGACATAGCTTCTGTGGAAAGACAAACAAACTTGACAAGATACTTAAAGATCCGAAGAAAACACTTACCCAAATATCTTTCTTTTTCCAACCTCAGAAAATGGAATCAACTAAAACATCCCTGAGATCAACATGGTAATGGAAGCACCACATAAGTTGAAACAGTGGTGGAAGAATATTTGTCGGGAACACGGAGATGAGGTTCGAGCGCTCCTGGGGGCATTAACTGCATTCCTAAACATTCAAGCAGACAGGGTGCTCACTCGCCTGTTGATAGAATTTTGGGATCCCGCTAAGGCGGTGTTAAAATTTACCGACTGTGAGTTAGTACCGATAGTGGAAGAAGATACAAGTTTAACAGAGCTGCCGTTCAATGGAAGAAAGCCAGTATTGCCAGTTACTATGCCCAGTTATTGGTTCTTGGATGCTTAGGCCTTGCCAACAGTAGGAGTCTTAGAAGTATCAAGGACGGATGGGTGAGCCTCGACCAGCTGTTCGACATATTTGGGCACCGTGAAAGCTACAAATGGTATTTAGTGGAGTTTCAATGTGACCAAGCGACGTGGGAGAGTCTCAGGTCTATCACTTTTGTAATGGCACTGTTAGGATTATTGGTCTTCCTGCAGCGAAGGGGCCGTATCAACATCAACTCTTTACCTATGGTTCTGGCAACCTTCCGTGGAAATCTTCAAGCTACTTTGGTGCCGATGGTATTAACTGAGATGCTGAGGGCTTTGTCCGCATGTGCACGATGGTAAGATTTCTTTAAAGGTTGTAACTTGCTTCTTCAGATTTGGTCTACTGAACATTTCTTCCAGCGAGAGGCCACCATCGACTACTTCGTGGGCGTTAGCAATATGATCCACAACCACAATGAAAGAATGAGACATTAGGTCTCCCCACATCGGCAAGAAGAATGGAGAGAAACACTGACCAATCTGATAAGAGAATGGATTGACTAGAACCTGTCCTAGTTAGGTGGGAGGGCAATCTTGAGGACTCCTCAGAAATATTTCATTAAGCTGATCGTACTGGAAGCTATTTAACCATACTCACCCCTGCTGGTCCTTAGACTGTCCGGGATGATCTAAGATGTGCCTCTGTGGACAAGGACAACGTTATACGAGGATGAGTACAATGTACAGATCTCAATCCCCAGGATAAGAAGGCTACAAGAAGAGTGGAACGACCTGGTCACGATGCCTATGGGTCAAAACTCGTGGTTTACCCCGGAGTATTATGTCTGGATTAAGGAAGAAGAAGAACTGGCCCGGCCAAGCAGAGCGGGTATAGCTCAGTTAGAGGACGCGGTGGTTTCTTTGCAGATTTACCATGAGATCCTGCCATAATATCTTGTGACCAGTTCAATGCACCGTCAGGTGATCCCAGGATCCATTGACCACATGTTGCCACCTGCAGAAGATGATGAATGGGTAGTGGAGTGCATCCAGTTAAAGTCAACCACAGGGCCAGAAGAAGATCCGGGGGAGGAGTCTAAATTCAACAATGATGAGGAAGAGTTTGAGGAAGACCAGGAGGAGGATCCGAAAGAGGAGCCAGAAGAAGAGAAGGATATGGGAAACGACTCATGGGATAGTTATTAGAGTTGGTTGATTTCCCCTCGTGTCTACTTTGTACCTTATTTTCTCTCTTTACTTTCCAAGAGGGCGAGTTGTCCAAGCACATGCAGTTCTATGAAACAGTGATGTAATCCTTGTTCTCACTTGTATCTGTCCAAATTATCAATAAAAACAAATTGCTTCAGATCTAAATGTGTCAAGTCTAAATGTCTCTCAAATATTTGCGAATTAGGCTTACCTCTGGCAATGAGAGGTCCTTGCGAATTCTAGGAAACGCGCTAGCTGTATTGCACGAATTAATTGCTCTGTATGATTTACTGCTTGTATTGATGAAGAAACTGACTCTTGTTCCTTTTTCTTTCTTTCTTCTTATTAATATTTTTCTTTATTATTACCCCCCTCCCCCATCAGAAAAAGAAAGTTGGTTTGTGTCGACCAAAACTGGCGGAACCACCATAGAATCTAAGGTCAAAAGGAAAGATGTTAGCCGCAGAATACCCAAACGAACATGCTCTGTCATAGCCGATAGCTCGGGGTGATCGAGGGAAAAAGACAACACTAGGAGTGATGAACACGTGGACAGGATGGCCCAAGAAATGGAGTCCTTAAGGGAGGAGGTACAACATATCAGAGAACTGGTGTACCTAGCCGTGACAACACTTCCTCAACCACCTCGATTCCTTTCTTTGGATTCACTCCCTGACCACCTTCCTTCCATATCATGCTGCAATAACAATAACCCAACATCACCTCCCACCACTCAAGTCATACCTCCGGTAACCCCGCAAACCCATTAAATCCTCCTATTCACACTCCTTACGTACCACAGTACACTAAGACATCACAAAACCGACATATAGCACTAATGCAACTACCCCTCCTCGCGACGGGGTCACTTTTACTACCAATCGGCACATGCCTGTGGCATATGTCGCCACCCATGAGCGGTAAATTCCCCCTATATATGCCATTTCTGAACCTACCATTACAGCACCTTTCACGGTCAGGGTGCTTTATGAGATTGACCAATGCCAAGATAGAGAGAGAAGCCAGGCGTAAGGAAGATGAGCCAGTATCTGAGCTGTTACAACTGTTGAGAAGGCAAATGAAGAGGCTCCAAGTTGCCCGAGGAAGTGAAAGTTTGGACTACGAGGATCTGTGTATTCATCAACATGTGGATATGCCAGCAGGATGCAAACCCCCAAAGTTTGACATCTTTAATGGGACGGGGGACCGTCACATACATTTGAGGGCATATTGTGATAAGTTAGTCGGAGTGGGGAGGAAAGAGAAGCTAATGATGAAGTTATTAATAGGAAGTTTGACGGGAGAAACACTCACCTAGTATACTCGACAAGATCCGCGAGATTGGAGAACTTGGCAAGATATGGCGGAAGACTTCATGACTCGTTTCTTATTCAACACGAAGATCACTCTGGATCGGTTTGCACTGGTGAACCTGCAGAAAAAACAATCCGAGTCGTTCCAAGAATATGCATGTTAGTGGAGGTTAGAGGCCGCCAGGGCGCAAGCTTCACTGGACGACAGTGAACTAACCAAGTATTTCATCCGAGCCCAGGAGGGAATATACTTTGAAATGATGATGGGAATGATGGGACAGAAATTCCCCGAGCTGGTCATGATGGGAGATTTCTTAGAAGAAGGCATAAAAATTGTTAAAGTACAATCCATGGCGGCACTGTAAGCGGCCAGCAAGGCTATCCAGTTAGGGCTAATCGATAGCGAAAAGAAGTAGAAAGAGGAGGTCTCAATTGTCGTCCCTTACTACCAACCCAACTTACCTCACGGAAGCACCTTTTATTCCCCAAACAACCATTCACCACCACCCACTTACGCTCCAGTCTATAATACCCAGCCATATTACCACCCTCAACCACAATCAAAGGAAGGGTTCCTGAACATCCTTCCAAGTATTTTGATGCAACTATAAGATATGTGTACCACTCTAACTTGCATCGGCATGATAATGGAGATTGTTTTAAGCTGAAAAATGAGATTGAAACCCTGATTAAGAGCGAATCTATTCAGTGTACTCTAGCACCGCCCAATGTGAATCGTAATCCGCTGCCAAATCACCGAAACCAAGGAATTAACATAATCACATTGGATGAAGAGTATGACCTAAAAGGAACGATCGTCACTATAGGAAATGCAGAAGATGCCAGAATCCCTCCTCAAAAGGCTCCAATGATTACAGTACAATTGAGGCCTATAGTGACGGTTCAGACTTATCCGCAACAACCTGCCACTGCTATAGGAGACGAAGAAAGTCGAGAATACAAAACTATCCCATGGACGTACCAGCAAAAAGGAAAGGCCAAAATGATAGACTCTACTGCAGCCCATGGTATGCCTAGGTTTGGGAGATGCTACGCTCCTGAGGATGTCAATCAAAGAAATCTGGGGAAAGAACTAATTCCATGAAGGAACATAACAGATCCAGAAGCCATCGAGTTTTGGAAGAAATGTCAAGCAAAGAGTATTTTGTGGAGGAGCAGCTAAAGAAAACCCCAGCATAGGTATCAATCATGGATCTATTAACGAGCTTTAACAGTCATAAAGACGCCCTATTGAAAGTACCAGGCAGGGTAAGTGTACCAAGTAACACCACTAGTGAGGCGTTAGCCGTGACAATTGGGTAAATGGTCGAAGCAAATATGATCACTTTTAGAAGAGACAAACATCCTGTCGAAGGTGCAAGTTACAACTAGGCTTTTCACATTACAGTCAAATGCGGGGACAAAGTGGTGTCCCGAGTGTTGGTCGATGGCAGATCAGGAGTCAACGTTTGTCCGCTCTCCACTCTACAGGAGGTTGGAATTCACTTGAGGGAAGTCAAGGAAAGCCATGTGAGGGTGAGAGCCTTTTATGGTTCACAAAAAGATGTTATTGGAGAAATTTATTTAGCCTTGCAGATAGGGCTGGTCGATTTCCCGGTATTGTTTCAAGTAGTGGACATCTCCTCTTCCTACAACTTGCTACTGGGCAGGCCCTGGATACATATGGCAGGGGCTGTGCCATCCACTTTGCACCTATGCATAAAATTTGAGTGGGGATGCCATGAGATCGTGGTTTATGGCGAGTGGGGTCACTCCGCCTATTTGGAGTATGTTGTTCCATTTTGAAGGGCTAGATGGAGTTGCCTTCCATGTTATAGAAATCATGTAAACTACCGAGATGGAGAAGACTGAACAAAACTTGGGAATACAGTCAACGTATAGATCCAAGATGGCTATGAGGGAGATGATGAGATATGGATAAAGTCTAGGAATAGGGTTGGGAGCCAAGTCACACTGAATCACAAAGCCTATTGAAAATTATGGGTAGAAAGGAAGAACTGGCATAGGATATCAGCCCTTAGAAGGGAAAGCTCGTTCAGTTAGCTTTGGGTAAAAGGCTTTTGTGCCAGAGCTGTTGCAAGCCGGGGACAGAGTTCAGTACCCGAAGATGATATCATCGACGGGATGGAAAAGTTATTTGTGAATATGATTGAAGAATGTTGTGAAGGAACTGACATCAAGACACCAACTATAATAGATGCCGAACAAGGGAAGAGCTGCGGAATTGGACCGCCAGTCCATCTTTGGTTCGCCGGGAGTCTTGGTAGTATGGAATTAAAGTTTTCTTTTGAAAAGCACACGGTCAATTGAGGCTTGTACCGTTTTTGTACCTTTGGTCATTTGCCTCTTTTAAACACATAAGACGTTCCTCTTTGATGAAATAAAAAGAATCATTTTCCTAAAATATTGCAACTTTATTTACCTCTTTATTTATACTTAGCTTTTTTTTTCAGTAATCAAACCGCTAAAAAACCGCGTTCCACGATTATGACATGCAACAAAATCGTTGAGTGCAACGACCAAGATTACGAGGAGTATGATGAGAGCATGATGCCCGACAATTTTCTGCAGGAGATCGAGCAGTTGGAGAGTCAGAAAAATATCAACCTCGAAGAAACAAAGTGGTAATCTTGTAAGCGAAGAAGATGTAAAACAAATCAAAATCAGCATTCACCTAGAAGCCGAGCAGAAGGAAAAATTTATTGAGCTCCTCCGGTAGTACATCGATGTGTTCTCATGGTCCTATGATGACATGCCGGGATTAAGTATTGACATTGTCTCACATCGACTGCCCATCGATCCTACCAGACCGCCGATCAAGCAGAAACCTACAAAGTTTAAACTTGATTTAAGTTTGAGGATAAAGGAAGAAGTGACCAAACAGATAGAAGCAAATGTAATAACGGTCACCAACTATCCAAGCTGGTTGGAAAACATCGTCCCAGTACCCAAGAAAGATGGAAAGATCAGGATATGTGTGGACTACCGAGACCTCAACAAAGCTAGTCCAAAGGATGATTTCCCTCTGTCAAATATCCATATCCTCATCGACAACGGTGTGAAGCACGAACGACAGTCATTTGTGGATTGTTTCGCTGGGCACCATCAAATATTAGTGCATGAGAAAGATGCAGAGAAGACGGTGTTCACCACACCTTGGGGAGTCTACTGTTATAAAGTTATGCTGTTTGGCCTCAAGAACACCAGCGTCACTTACATGAGGGCCATAACGTCCCTTTTTCACGACATGACTCATAAGGAGATTGAAGTGTATGTGGATGACATCATCATAAAATCTCGAAAGAGCTCGGAGCACCTGGACGACTTGAGGAAATTTTTCGATACCCGCAAAAGTACAGTTTGTAGTTGAACCCAACAAAGTGCGCATTCGGAGTCCCCGCTGGAAAACTATTAGGCTTCATTGTAAGTAAGAAGGGGATAGAACTGGACCCATCAAAAATAAAGGCCATCCAGGAATTACCACCACCGAGAGCAAGAAAGACGTCATGAGTTTCCTAGGAAGATTGAATTACATCAGTCGTTTCATAGCGCTGTCCACGGTAATCTATGAACCCATTTTCAAGCTATTGAAGAATGATGCCGCCACAAATTGGACGAAGGAGGGCCAGAAAGCCTTTGATAAGATGAAAGAGTATCTCTCAAACCTGCCACTGCTAGTTCCCCCTGAACCAGAGAAGCCATTATTGCTCTATTTGTCAGTGTTGGATAATGCTTTCGGCTGTGTGTTGGGACAGAATGATGAAACTGGGAGAAAAGAGCAGGCCATCTACTACTTGAGTAAGAAGTTCATGCCGTCCGAGGCCAAGTATACCCTGATAGAACGCACTTGTTGTGATCTGACATAGATTATTTAGAAGCTAAGGCATTACATGTCAGCGTACACTAACATCAAATATCTCGGCTCGGCTCGACCCGCTCAAATACATTTTCCAGAAGCCAATGCCTACCAGAAAGCTAGCTAAATAGGAAATTCTCCTCAACGAATTTGACATTGTGTACATAACTCAAAATGCTATCAAAGGACAAGCTCTAGCCGACCACCTCACCAAGAACCCAATGGATGGGGATTACGTACCACTTACCATGTATTTCCCAGATAAAGAAGTAATATTTGCTGGAGAAGATATTGCAGAATCGTACCTTGGGTGGAGAATGTTTTTCAATTGAGCAGCAAATTTCAAAGGAGTCGAAATTGGAACAGCCCTGATTTCGAAACCTGGATAGCACTATCCAACATCGGCAAAGATAAGATTCCCGTATACCAATAATATGGCTGAATACGAAGCATGCATCCTTGGAATCAGAATGGCAGTTGACATGAACATCAAAGAACTTTTGGCCATAGGAGATTCCAATTTGTTAATAAACCAAGTCCAAGGAGAATGGTCCACCAAAAATATCAAGATACTTCCATACCTGCATTGCATGAAGGAGTTGTGCAAGAAGTTCATAAAGATCGAGTTCAAGCACGTCCCCAGGATTCATAATGAGTTTGTCAATGCCCTTGCAACCCTATCATCTATGATTCAGCATCTAGACAAAAACTACATCGACCCTATCGAGATTGAGATCGGATATCAACATGCTTATTGCTTCCACATAGATGGAGAACCAGATGGTAAGCCATGGTATAACGATCTCAAGAAATTCCTTGTGATCAGAGAATAGCTAGAGAGTGCTACTAATGGTCAGAAGCGTGCCCTCAGGAGGTTGGCAAACCACTTTTTCCTCAACAGGGACGTCCTGTACAGGAGGACCCCCAAACTTAGGTTAGTTGAGATGTATAGACGCTGCTGAAGCAACCACGCTATTGGAGGAGATACATGAAAGAACGTGCGGACCCCACATGAATGGGTTCACATTAGCCAAGAAGATCTTGAGAGCTGGATACTTTTAGATGACTATGGAAAGTGACAGTATCCTTTACGTTCAGAAGTGTCACAAGTGCCAAATTCACGGAGATTTCATCCGGGTTCCACCAAATGAGTTAAATGTAATAGGTTCACCTTGGCTGTTTGCCGCCTGGGGCGTGGACGCGATTGGACCAATAGAGCCTGCCGCATCAAACATACACTGTTTCATCTTGGTAGCCATCGACTATTTCACCAAATGGGTCGAGGCATCTACTTACAAGGCCGCCACAAAGAAGGTAGTAGTAGATTTTGTCCAAAATAATATCGTCTGCAGATTTGGGATACCGGAGTCTATCATCATCGACAATGCCGCTAACCTCAAAAACGACCTCATGAGAGAAATCTGTGAGAAGTTCAGAATCATCCACCATATTTCAACAGCCTACAAACCACAAATGAATGGGGCAGTGGAGGCAGCCAACAAGAATATCAAGAGGATTCTGTGAAAGATAGTGGGCAATCACAAACAATGGCATGAGAAACTGCCTTTCGCTTTACTGGGTTATCAGAATACCATGAGAACATCCACTGGGGCAACACCATACATGTTGGTATACGACACTGAAGGATGATACCCGCATAGGTCGAGATACCATCTTTAAGAGTCATTCAGGAGGCAAAATTGGACAACGCGGACTGGATACAGGTCAGGCAGGAACAACTCATGCTCATTAATGAAAAAAGAATGGATGGAATATGTCAAGGTCAGTTATATCAGATCAGGACGACCATCACATTTAACAAGAGGGTGAAGCCTCGCCAATTCACACCGGGGCAGTTGGTTCTAAAGAAAATCTTTCCCCATCAAAAAGAAGCCAAAGGAAAGTTAGCACCAAACTTGCAAGGTCCTTTACGTGGTTCATCAAGCATTGTCAGGTGGATCTCTAACCTTGGTAGAGATGGAGGGAAGAGTCAACACGAAGCCTATCAACTCAGACGCAATTAAGAGATACTATGTTTGAAGACAAATAGAGTTAGGTTTTTTGATGTAACAGAACTACGTTCAGCCTGACTTCCTACGGAGGGATACATAGGCAACCCACGTAGGGTTCAATTTCTCTCCCTCCTTTCTTTTGTAATAGAAAAAACCAAATACCATTTTTGTACGTTGCTCAGGAACTACACTGACTTGATTTCCTCAGAAAGGAATACGTAGGCAGTCCACATCGGATTCAGTCATCTTTTGTGATCGAACTGCGTTTTGGCTTGATTCCACTTGGATACGTAGGTTGTCTGAGTTAGACTCGACCATTTTTCATTTTAACATCATCATTTCGCATCAGTTGTAATCGAACTACACTTTGACCTAATTCCATTTTGAGATGTAGGCTGTCTAAGTCAGGCTCGGTCATCATCATCATATTTTATCATAATCCACGAATTACGCTCACACCTGATTCCGTTTTGGGATACGTAGGCAATATGAAAGGGTTCAGTCTTAACCTTAGAAAGCCTTGTAATGCATTTTGAACCTTAGTTCAAATTAGAACGCAATCGCAACAGCAAGCAGCCGTGTTGTCATAAGCATCACGGATGATCGACATCTATAGGACAAAGTCTTCAAGAGGATACGCTCACGTGTGGAGAACCTGTTGTAACATGTCATAATCCTGAACGACGACATTTGCCTAAAAAAGGAAGCTATTTTCAAAGTGTTTTGTTAAATATATATATATATATATATATATATATATATATATATATATATATATGTTCCATCTACCAAACTTCACGGCACAATCATGTCTGTTGATACCCAATTTTTTCCAATGTATTTTACACTCAAAATACTTTCAAAATAGCATGTTTATGCATATATAAGCATGCCAAAGAGTTTTGGTATTTTTTTTCTAATTTTTAAGATTTTTAAAATCAATTATTGTCTATTTTGGCAGTACAAAATCCAATAATTGTTCCCAAAAATTATCACTTTGGTGAATAATTTATTTCTATTCTCGTATTTACACCAATATATAATTAGGGTGATTTTTGCATATTTTATAAATTTATTTGGTATTTTTAAAGCTAAATTGCATATAATTGCAATTATAGCCTATTTTACGATTAACAACATTTTACAATTATAAAATTATTTCCAGTATTTTTAGATCAATATTTATATATTATTAATTAGTTCAATGCTTTTAATCTGTTTTTAAAATTATTTTAACTATTTTTATAAAATAAAAGGGGGAAAAGTTGGCTATTTAGGACATAGCCATTTCTATTTCAATTACAGCCTCAATTTAACCCCCAATTCCACCCTAATTAAACGACCCAACTTCAAATTTTAACCCAAACCCCGCAACCCGTTTTCAGACCCACCCAGCTTCTCTTTTAATCCTAGCCGTTGATCATTTTGATCAACGGCCATGATCCGTTCTTTCCTTTTTAATTCCCATACCCCCCTTAACCCTAATTCACTATATCAGATGTGCCGCCTTTGAACTCTCTTCACCTCCCAAATTCTCTCAAGGCTCCCCAGAACCCTAGCCTCCCCTACCTTGTTCCACCATGTTTTCATCGGCGTCCATGGCTTCTCAGGCCATGGACAGCCTATACCCACTTCCTATGGCTCCTGCATGCCTGTTGTTCGAAGGATCGAGGCCAGACCTCGAGGGTCTTCACCCAGGCATTCACTGATTCGAAGATTCCGGCCATCTCCGGCCTTGCTCCGGTGGCTCTTGGTCTTTTGAGCCTGTTTATGACAATATCCGACTTAGATCGGGTATTTTTGAAGCCTTTCTCATCTCTAGGGTTCATCTGGAACCCTAAATATCGAGATTCTCTCCGATTATTTTAGATCTGTTACATGTTTGCACTGTTGCTTAAGTTTCTTAAACCTTTTTTCGATTTTCTTTCAAAAAGCACTTCTTTTCGATTAGGGTTTCTGGAAAGTCCTTAAAATGTTTCAGACTCATCTTCTTTTCTTTTCTTGGTGTGAATCGATCCCTGCTATGTTCTTACTGGCTCTTTTCTGACTCGCTTGCCTTTCGTGTGTTCTTATATTTGCCTTTTTATGGAATTTATTTTATTATGCTCCGTTCTATCTCATACTGGTTTTTCACCATGCTCTCTCATGTCTATCTTATGTGTTCCTCCACTGTATTTTCCTACTGAGTTTTGATCTTTTTTTTGCCTTTACCGGACTTCGCCTGGATTCTTTCTAGATGTGTTTCATCGACTGTTTCTTTAAGTTTACACTACCTAAATTCATTTAATTTTCAAGCTTTCTTGAAACTTGTTTCCTGTACTGGTTCCTACGTTCTACTTGCTATTGTGCTTGTATGCTTCTCATGAGACTCTGAAAAGGTCCCTAGGCTCACCTCGATAGTTTGCCTCTTCATCTCTGTGTCAAATTCGAGTTTAAAAACCCTAGGATTTGGGGGTTTTCTTTGGCTAAATTTGGTTTTATGTTTGGACAAGGGTTCTACTTTGAAACCTTGAACTCTCAGACTCACTTCGAGTTTATGAATTGAATTTGAACCTTTTTTCTGCGTTTGTGATTTTGAAACCCTCTTGCTTGACATGTCTATGTGTTTTATACGAGAGCTTCTCTTTCGAAGGTCTTGCCAACTGTTAATTGATTCTGAATTCCTTTAATGTTGCTTAATTGATTGTTACTGATTTTTCCCTAAATTAAAATTTCCTTTTACCTCTTTTCTGACTCGAACAAGGCTTTCAATGGGATTCTTTACTGGTTATTTTACTGGTTCCCTTTCCTTATTTTACAAATCAAGTACCACCATGTATTTACCCTTATTTGTCTACCTTGCACTAGGTATTTACTTGATTTCCTTCCTTAAATAACTTCTGCCCATTACCGTTTGAATTTGGACTCCTTAATTAAAGGAAG
Source organism: Nicotiana attenuata (assembly GCF_001879085.1). Lineage (NCBI taxonomy): Eukaryota > Viridiplantae > Streptophyta > Magnoliopsida > Solanales > Solanaceae > Nicotiana > Nicotiana attenuata. Next base: position 46,812,942 of record NC_031996.1, read on the forward strand.
TCTATATGCTGATTGATTTTAATTGGTACATAGTTCGTTAATTATTACTAAACTATGATTTTTGCCTTATTTGCTACACCTGTTTGCAATTATAAATACCCTGCTCTTTCATTAACACACATACGATTTTTAATCATCACAACTCTCTTCTAAAACTTACACTCTTGCTTCTTGATTGCAATTTGGCTTCCCTAAATCTACTGTTTCTTCCTACTTGCTCTTCTGAACTGGTATGTCCTACTTTTGATTCAAGCATCAAAATCCAATGTGTTTACTTACAAGCTTTTATGCCCATGCCTAATTTACTGCTTTATAGAGTTCAGTTTAAAATGATTACTTATGTTTGGCTATCTGTTACTGCAATGAATCACTATCCCCATTCCCCTTTATGTGCTTGGGCTGTAGTTTAAGACATGGCAACATACAAAGTTGTTGTCATGGATTAAGACTGGGTCCTTTGGATCCCCAGCCTCTTTCAATCTCCCATAACCCCATTTCCCTTATGTGCATAGAGTTAAGGTATAGCCTGGCAGCATCCAAGTTGCTGTCCAGGGCTGAACCTGACCTTCAAAAGGTCCTAACTCTTTAATTTTTTTAAGCTGACAAGCTGGTCAGGGGTGTGCCAGCATTCCAGTTGCTGGGCATGACCACCAGCCTACCCTGGCTCCCCCTAATTCCTTTTCATTGCACTTACACTTACTCCTAAGCCCTTAAGTCCCGTCCCCCTCCTGTAAGCCTTGCCTTGGGACCTCGAGTTCCCTTTGAACTTGGACACTTGAGGGCTGGCCCTTCCACACTGGACTATAATTTGTTCTGCAATAATATTTGGGGTGTAAGCACTGCCTGGAACTCTTGAAGTTCCTTAGAACTTGGACACATCCCAAATAAGAGAAAGGCTTTGAAAAATCCGATCCTGGAAGTTGGTTTATCTCATATTATTAGACTTTGGGTCTGTATAAGGCTGATTAGATGTAGATGTAATCACTGATGTATTTTCATTTATTCTTTTGATTCACTTGGTCTATCATAAGCTTTGTAATGAACCTTGTAATAACTACTGGGATATAGTGAAAAGGGATGGGATAGAATGCATGCCAAAGGTGTAGATACCATGCCTATAGGGTGTATATTGTCTCAATTCTGCATTTTCACGTAGATACCATGCCTATCTGCATTTTCACGTAGATACCATGCCTATAGGGTGTATACTTTCTCAATTCTGCATTTTCACGTAGATACCATACCTATAGGGTGAATACTTTCTCAATTCTGCATTTTCACATAGAAAGCATGCCTGTAGGATTAATACATTAAAATGCTGCATTCTTCACATAGATACCATGATCATAGGTTTTCTGCACTTCGCAATATATACCATGTCAATAAATCACTGCTAAAATCCTGCACATCACGTAGATAATATGCCTATAGGATTTTTTCCTGCATTTATACACGTGCCTCTGTCATTAGGCAATTCCACTTATAGGGCCTAAAATAAACCAATCATATCAATGACCTGCTTAGAAGATCTCTGCATAACAAGATTCGTAACACCTAGAAAGCATGCCTATAGGAGTAATCGATTAAAATCTGAAACTGTCCACTCATCTTTAAAATCAGTAGTAATTCGTTTAAAGTGCTCGCAGAACTTACGATGCTGTAACTTTATTATTTTTGCAATCAGTTCGTTCTTCCCCACGTCTATGAACTAATAGATATCATGCATATAGACCCTGTTTAATGCAGATAGATAGTTAGATAATTAATCAATCGTCAATTTTTCTGCAACTACATCTAAGCAGGACTAATTCGGACTCCCTATCTGGAAATATGTGGTAGATCAATTCCTCCTACGCTAATTTTAATCAAGGACCTAAACAGTATGTGTAAGACGTGCTAAACAATTCGTTTCTCTTAATGAGGAGGCCTACTTGAGCCTTTAATTGCTTTTCCTCCCCATTAAGTGTACTACGTGTTTTTGATTGTCGCCTTAGAATTTTATCCTTTTAAACCTCTGAAAAGCCAAGCTTCCTCCTTTTAGGATTAGTAGTCTTAAAAGCCTCCAGGACTGATAGGCGGGACGGGTAATAGCACGCTGTAGGTAGCGATACCATTCCGCGATTAATACCTTAACGGGGTGGGAAGGGTAGACATGGAGATGATGATCACACGATAACACTATGAGTACGATTGGTTACCGGTGTTGTGTGGATGATCCATGTGATTTATAAACCTAGGACCCCTTTCCTTATGTTACTTTGTTTAGTATCAATAAATTCTGTCTTTTCAATTACCCAAAACTCCCCTTTAATTTTTTCACTGCATTATTCCTTTTCCTTCTATCTTTTTTCTTCTTTGTTTATTCCATGTCTTGACTAATTTTTGCACTTAGACTCTCCCTCAAACAAATTATAGATTCCAACATGCTTGTTTGCAACCCTTATGTGTAAATTTATTGGTATGCTTGTTTACATTAAAGTCACAACATAGCATGGCCGGGAACCACTCTAGTGGATCTTGAGAGGTGCCTAACACCTTCCCCTCGAGATAATTTCTAGCCCTTACCCGAACTCTGGTTTTCAAATTAAAAACCCTTAGTGTCTTAATGAACTTAATCATTAGGTGGCGACTCTTCAATTCCAAAACCCAATTCCCAAAAGGGAATAGAGTTGTCTTCCCAAATGTCGTAAACCCGATTTCGCTTTTAGAAAAAGTGGGCGTCGACAGCATGGCGACTCTGCTGGGGATTCTTTAGGCTTTTACCACTTCATGTTATATGTGACTTTATTGTTTTATTTATTGCTTTGTTTAATATCTTTATTCGAAACTAACTTGTCTTTTGTTTCTTTTTCTTTAACGCTTTCATTTACTGCTTTCCTTTAATACCGTTGTAATTTCTGAGCAATTATTTTAATCATTATGAACGTAAAAATACGTGACAATTTGTTTCATTCCTGTAATTGCATCTTCAACATCATATTCCACTCGTGCCAAACAAATACCATAGCAACGCTTGATGAGTTGTTGCGCTCTTCCGATATTATTACCCCCTAAATTTGGCAAAGGCATATTTGCGGTAAAACTAGTCGATCAGCGGTGCAGTCGACGGTTTCGTGCCTTTCCCTCTTGAGTTGTCCGCTCAAGGGTACCGGTCTAGCACCTCATAGAAACCTTATTCTATTTAATTGTTCATGCATCACTGTCAAACCTAGTCGAGTCAGTTATGCTGTCCACATAATGACTCTTTAAGATAGCCTTGTCCAAAGTCCACTGGGTTCCCCTGGAACCCAAACGGACAACACCATTATTCTGTGTATTTATTTGGAGAACTAAATGCTGTTTATGCCAATTATTGATTTAAATAGTTGAGTCCGGCAGGTGTAAGGGTCTAACCCTTTTGTTTTGCAGGAAATGGATGACAAAGTTCCCGACTTCGGTATGGTCAACATACCCTCACTCTTGCTGACCTGGTGGAGGAACCTCCCATCAAGTAACCAAATCAACGAATGGAAAGAGAGAGCTACCAAAGCTAGTGAGAAGCTGGAATATCTGGAATAAAGTCTGCTAGAACTAGAAGGAAAAGTGAGGAAAAGAGTCACCGATTGCCAAAACGCTGAGGAAGGCGAAGGAGAATGCCTGGCAAAGGCATTTTTACTGGAGAACCTGTGTGAACTGGAGGATTTGATCAACGAGAGCATTCAACCTGGGGAAGGTCTTTCTGGGACCAAGTAGTTAGGAGTCTTTTCTTTTGCTTTAAAATGTAATAAGGCCAATGGCCATAGTGACATTTTACTTTATGCAATTTTAGCGTCGTTTTGGGATTCATCTTATTTTTATCAATAAAATAAGGCATTTAGCATTATAAGTTCTCCAAATCAATTTGTCGCTAGGCCTACCTCAGGCACAACGAGGCACCCAATTTAGGACACGATTTATATTCTTGCACTATGTGTTTAAATATTGCGACATATTTTCTCAGAACCCGTACTAACTTGTTACCTTTTTGTTGTTTTTACTTTTGTTTTTATTCCCCTCCCTAAAAGGTTAGTTCGTGCATTCTGGCATCGTCATCCTACTCCACAAGATCTAAGGGCCCTCCACCTCCTCCTCCTCCAAGTCCTATCAAAAACAGGGGCAAAGCAAAAATGGAAGATTTGAACAACGCCAGAAAGGAGAATTCGGTTGAAAGGGTAGAGGTTCCTCAGGGTATTCAGGTATCCAAAGAAAGTGCCGCTCAGCTCGAACAGAAGTTACTGAAATTTCAAGAAGAACTAGACCAAGTTCGGAACTTGGCGAGTCTATCATTCTCCCTCACTACTCCCGACATCAACTTCCAATACCCCATGCCTCCACAGAACATCCCGAAGCCGCAGAAACGACCCGCTACTCATCAAAATTGCAAAACATGCCACAACAACACTCCACTTCTCATCCCTGAACCATCGAATGATTATCCCAACCACGCTCCCATCTATGTGGAAACCCTACCACAATACACTCAACCCATTACAAACACACCGGAGTCTGATGACAAAGACTCTCTCATCAAAAACCTGGCAGCCGAGCTCAAGAAATTGACTAGCCGAGTCTAGGGCGTTGAAGGAAACAAAGGCATTGAAGGGATGAATTATGAGGATCTTTGCATTCAGCCAGACGTCGAACTTCCCGAGGGGTACAAACCTCCCAAGTTCGAAATGTTTGACGGCTCGGGGGATCCCAGAGTCCATCTGAGGACATACTGTGATAAGCTGGTCGGCGTAGGAAGATATGAAAAGATTCGCATGAAACTCTTCATGAGAAGTTTGAAAGGCGATGCGCTATCTTGGTACATTAGCCAAGATCCCAAGTAGTGGACGAGCTGGGTTGGAATGGCGTCTGATTTCATGGACAGGTTCAGGTTCAATACAGAAAATGCACCAGATATCTTCTACATCCAGAATCTGAAAAAGAAACCCACTGAGACATTCCGCGAGTATGCTACTCGATGGAGATCCGAGACTGCTAAGGTCAGGACGGCCTTAGAGGAAGAACAGATGAACCGATTTTTCGGCCGAGCTCAAGATCCGCAGTATTATGAGAGGTTAATGTTGATAGAGGGCCAGAAATTCTCCGATATCATCAAGGTTGGAGAAAGGATTGAGGAAGGCATTAAGAGCGGTATGGTCACTAATTTTGAAGCACTGTAGGCTACCAACAAAGCCCTACAATCTGGTGGCGCGTCCAAGAAAAAGGACGTGAGTGCCGTGATGGTTGCACAGAGAACCAAGTCCCCTGTAAAATACCAAGCCTACCCGGTACCCCCTCTCACATACCAGCCTATCCCCAATTACCAAGCACCTCCGCCCTCTTACCAAATTCCTGCTTACCAATCATCCCCCTCCCCCACATATCAACCTACCTCACCAAGATATTCCCAAACTGCACCCGTCTACCAAGCCTATAACGCTTACTACAATCACCCCCCGCCCGCCAAAACTTCCCCAGGCCACGCCCTAACTTCGATCGTAGACCTCCCAAGTAATACACTGCCATCGCCGAGCCAATCGACCAACTATATGAAATACTCAAAGCAGCCAGTTACATCACCCAATACCTACCATAACTCCAGAAAATCCTTCCCAATGGGTCAATCCAAACAAAACCTATGCATACCGTTCCGGCATGAAAGGGCATACCATTGATGAGTGCCGATCGCTGAAAGACAAAATCCAAGCTCTAATTGACAACAAAATCATCGTGGCCAAGGAACCTGCTCCTAATGTTCGCAACAATCCTTTGCCTGATCATAAGGGTGGTGGTGTGCATATGATCGAAGTAGAAGATGATTGGGACCCCAAAGGGTCAATTGGATTAATTGCCGAAGGTGACGAGCCCATGAAACCAGCAGTCACACTAAATCCAATCGTAGTCCAGATCCAGCCCTCTGGCGATGCTGAAGTAAACATGTCCGTGCCTCTCGAGTTTGAAACACCGTCCTCCATAAAGACCGCAGAGCCAATTGAGGTGGAGTTTAGGTCTCCGAAAATACCATTTGAAGTTGCTGTGTTGCCTCCCAAAACGAGAGTGCCCATTCCTGTGGCAATGTGAGCCGTAACGCCATTCCATACACAGGCCATTCCTTGGGATTACACCGCCGAGGCAAGAAGGAAGGGAAAGACTAGGTCTGGAGAAGCAATTGCAACGCAGGGTATGACGAGGACTGGCAGAATTTATACTCCGGAGCACTTAGTTGAATCAAGTAAGAAGGCCTCTGGACGGCCTATTGAAACTGGGCCCGATGATCTCTGGCGGAAGATACAGGCGAAATAATACTCAGTTATCGACCAATTAAACAAAACACCAGCACAAATCTCCATTCTAGCTCTACTGCTAAGCTCCGAGACACCCAAGAACGCCCTGATGAAGATATTGAGCGAGGCGTATGTACCCTGTAACATAACGGGAGGAGAGATGGCAAACATGGTCGGGCAGATATTGGAGAGTCATAAGATCACTTTCCACGAGGATGAGTTGCCCCCTGAAGGTTTAGGCCACAACAAAGCATTGCACATCACTGTGCAATGCGAGGACTATTTCATCACCAGGACTTTGATTGACGGAGGGTCCAGCCTCAACATTTGTCCACCGGTGACCCTCAGAACATTGGGGAAGCGTCTGCATGAAATCAAGGATAGGGCAATCAACGTCAAAGCTTTCGATGGCTCCCAAAGGTCCACTATTGGGGAAATCAGTTTATGTTTGAAAATGGGACCAACTTGGTTCGATGTTGATTTTCAAGTAATAAACATCCCAGCATCATACAACTTATTACTGGGACGACCTTGGATCCACGCCGCTGGAGCTGTAGCATCAACCCTGCACCAGGCAGTGAAGTTCGAGTGGAATCACCAAGAGGTGATTATTCATGGTGACGGGAGTAATCCCATATACAGTCGTCAAACCATCCCAACAATTGAAGGAAGAAGGAAACTAGGAGGAGAAACCTACCACCAGATTGAGCAAGTCAACGCCGTGGACAAAGATAAGTGGTGGGATAACAAGATAGAGAGTATACTAAACTGGAGCGGGTATGAACCTGGCAAAGGGCTTGGCAAAAACCTCCAAGGAATCGCTAAGCCTATCAAGCTCAAGAAGCAGGGTACCACCTTCGGGTTGGGGTATGAGTATACTTGGGAAGAATTCAAGGATTGGTCGCCACCATGGCGCGGCCCTTATTATCCACTGGAGCACCCTATACCCCGCCTGGAGCAGACTTTCCACCCGGCAGACATCTTATATGGGTCAGAGGAAGATGAAACATTGGCCGTAATGAAGAACCTATTTTTGGAAGATGACGATATGGATTGTCACGTCATTTTCGAGGAGGAAGGGGAGGAAGGCCCTTCTATATAGGCGGTGAGTCGAGGGGAGCGCCTCAACAATTGGTCCATTAGAACCACCAAGGCCCGGAGAGCTTCAGGGTAGCAAGTCTGAACAAAGCATTATGCATTATCTTTTACTTTTCGCTAGTTGATTTCCCTTCAGTATTATCTTTAAATTTTGAAAAAAAAGCTCCGATGTTTAAAACAATTTTGGAATTTATCAAAGTATTTCAGTTTCTTATAATTCTCGCTCTTATTATTTTCTCTATCATTTACTTTATTTGCACAACATTACTATTACTTATCTTGATGAACCGATGAATGTGACGTGCAACGAGATAACGCAAGAAACGGATATAGACTCAGAAGAGGATGAGATACCAGAAGAGGTCATTAAAGAGGTCGAAGACTTTGAGAATAGACCTAAGTCTAACTTGGACGAAACTGAGGTTGTCAACTTGGGGGATACAGAGAATGTCAAGGAAACGAACATCAGTGTTCACCTGTCACCGTCAGAAAGGGAAGAGTACACGGAATTCTTAAAAGAATATGAGGACGTATTTGCCTGGTCGTATGATGATATGACCGGTCTCAGTACATCTATTGTAGCTCACAAACTGCCAACAGATCCGACGCGTCCACCGGTAAAGCAAAAGCTCAGAAAGTTCAAGCCAGACATGAGTCTGAAAATCAAGGAAGAATTCACCAAGAAAGTCAAAGCCAAGGTCCTCAGGGTAGTGGAGTACCCGACATGGTTAGCCAACATTGTGCCAGTGCCAAAGAAAGATGGGAAGGTCAGAGTCTGTCTCGACTACCGGGACCTCAATCGGGCCAGTCCGAAAGATGACTTCCACTTGCCGAACATACACATCCTGATTGACAACTGCGCCAAGCACGAGCTGCAGTCATTCGTCGATTGTTTTGCTGGGTACCATCAGATGTGGATGGACGAAGAAGACGCGGAGAAAACGACTTTCATTACGCCGTGGAGAATGTATTGTTACAAGATGATGCCATTTGGATTAAATAATGTTGGGGCCACCTACATGAGGGCCATGACTACTATTTTCTATGACATGATACACAGGGAGATCGAGGTTTTCTTTCATAGGAGAAGACCTTGCAGAATCCTATAATGGCTGGAGAATGTTCTTCGACGGAGCAGTAAACTTTAAAGGCGTTGACATAGGAGTAGTTCTAGTATCAGAAACAGGTCAGCATTATCCGGTGTCCGCCAAACTCAGGTTCCTGTGCACCAACAACATGGCCGAGTACGAAGCCTGCATCTTGGGGCTCAAGCCGGCCATTGACATGAACGTTCAGGAGTTGCTAGTGATTGGGGATTCCGACTTGCTCATACATCAGGTTCGGGAAGAATGGGCAACTAAGAACTCCAAGATACTCCCATATTTGCATCACGTACAAGAATTGAGGAAGAGGTTTACAAAGACAGAATTCCGGCATGTTCCCAGAGTACAGAATGAGTTCGCCGATGCATTGGCCACTCTATCATCCATGATTCAACATCCGGATAAGAATTCATTGATCCCATCCCAGTAAAAATCAAGGATCAACCCGCCTACTGTGCTCATGTCGAGGAAGAAGCAGATGGAAAACCATGGTTTCATGACATTAAGAAGTATCTGTCAATAGGAGAGTATCCGGAACTTGCAAACACTACTCAAAAGCGCACACTGCGGAGGTTATCCAATCACTTCTTTCACAGCGGAGGAATCTTGTACAGGAGGACTCCCGATTTGGGACTGCTAAGATGTGTCGAAGCAAAGGAAGCATCCAGGTTGTTGGAAGAAGTTCATGCAGGGACCTATGGTCCGCATATGAATGGTTTTGTCTTAGCCAAGAAAATACTTCGAGCTGTTTATTTCTGGATGACTATGGAGACAGACTTCATCCAGTATGTTCGGAAATGTCATCGTTGCCAAATCCATGCAGACATGATAAAGGTGCCTCCTAACAAGCTCAATGCAACAAGCTCACCATGGCCGTTCGCCGCTTGGGGAATTGATGTCATCGGACCTATCGAGCCTGCCGCATCAAACGGGCACAGGTTCATTCTAGTGGAAATTGATTACTTCACCACATGGGTTGAAGCAGAATCTTATAAGGCACTGACCAAGAAGGTCGTGGCAGACTTTGTCCGCGATCGTATCATTTGCTGATCGGCATCCCAGAGTCAATCATCACTGATAATGGTTCCAATCTCAACAACGACTTGATGAAAGCAATGTGTGAAACCTTCAGGATCAAGCACAAGAATTCTACAGCCTACAGACCTCAGATGAATGGAGCTGTAGAAGCAGCCAACAAGAACATCAAAAAGATACTAAGGAAAATGATAGAAAAGCACAAGCAGTGGCATGAGAAGCTATCATTTGCTCTAATGGGATACCGTACCACCGTCCGCACATCAACTGGGGCGACTCCTTATATGTTGGTTTACGGCACCGAGGCAGTCATCCCAGCCGAAGTAGAGATTCCCTCCCTGAGAATTATGCAGGAAGCAGAACTTGAAGATGTAGAATGGGTAAAGAGTCGCTATGAGCAATTAGCCCTTATAGATGGGAAAAGACTGAATGCAGTTTGCCATGGTCAGCTTTATCAGAATAGAATGACCAGAGCCTTCAACAAGAGAGTCAGGCCAAGACAGTTCGCGCCAGGGCAGTTAGTACTGAAGAAGATTTTTCCGCACCAAGACGAAGCCGAAGGAAAGTTCTCTCCTAATTGGAAAGGTCCGTACATGGTTCACCGGGTTCTAACCGGAGGAGCCCTCATACTCGCAGAAATGGATGGAGAAGTCAAAAGAGAAGAAGATAAAGTACCTTACAATGCCAAGAAAATGCAGATGGAGACAATGCTAGTCTCGAAAGGCAGAAAGCGTAGCCTTATGCATAAAAAATAAGATGATGACATGTGAGCTCTAAATGTAGTAAAGTATTGGCAAGAGAATAGAGTATAGTGAATGAATCTCTTAGCTGGTAGATGATAGCTGATAGTTGATTGCATCATTGTGGTGCCGTGGGTGGATGTGTGTATCGGATAGCAAATTGTAAATAGGTGATGATGTCTGAGAAGTTGCATTCTGGTTTTGATGAAAGTAATGAGTGCAGTAAAATAATATCTAATGCATTGCGAATTGAGTGCCTGCATCCAAAGAAAATTGTGAGTTTTGTAAAAGGGGGAAAGGTTATTCGTCTCTCCGGGCCTTTGCTTCGTCCCCCTGTGACGTTTGTGTGTATTGGGTAGACTTGCTAAAACACACAATTTCGGATAGATAGTCGACTGATTAGTAAAATGAAGTAGGACGTAAGTGATCATAGATTGAGAAATAATAGTCTTCCTTTTAGGATGAAGCCACGACTGCGGACAGCGGTTCATAGAACTGTGCAAACTTCTCTTGCTCCGGAATTTTGGAGGTCCTCCTCAAATTCTGCCCGCCAGATTACCGGGCTGGTGCTATCCAACGGTTGTGTGCGACGATGGCTGAAAATCAACTTCGGAATTTTGAGGGTCCTCCTCAAAATTCTCCCCAGTTTCCAATGTCGGGGAAATGAAATTTTGTGAATTGTGACGAACCCATAGGCTGCCTACGTAACCCCTCTTAAATGGGAATCAGTCAGGCGTAAGTTCAAATTACATCATTAAAGAAAACCATAAGATTACACATAGTAGCGCTTGACTGCATCTGAGTTGATGGGGCTTTGGCAGAC
>NC_031996.1:46824130-46831319 GCF_001879085.1 Nicotiana attenuata
TGGATATTTTTGAGTGGGATTTGTTCCCTTAGCATATTTTATTGATTATGTACTGATTGTGGCTAGATTTGGAGCATCCAGAGGTTGATTCGTGAGGGCAAAGGCATCCCGGGCTAGAGTTTGGACCGGATCGAGGTGAGCAATGACGTTAAATGTAGTCCTGAGGGTATGAAACCCCGGATTGCACATCGTGGTGCTATATTGAGGTGATGCACACGCTAGATGACGAGCGTGGGGTCGTGAACTATTGGGGATTGTGACTTCGTCCATCCCAAATGATTGTTTTACCGCGTAATTGATTGAAAACTATTTGCTATCACTATGTTCTGGGCTGAATGCCATATTTGGGCCTTATGCCAGCTACTTGGACCCTTAGGGGATTTTTACTGATATTTCCTCACTATTTGACTTTATTCTTGTACTCAGTCATGTTATATACCACTGTTTTCATAGCACAGTCATGCTTACTCTGTTTAAATACATTAAATGATAATTGGGCTGAGCATCATGTTTTACTGTTGCCCGAGTGGCTTATGAGATTCTGACTGAATAAGGCAGGGGGCCTGTGTGTGCGGGTACGCTGATTTATGATTTTGAGGTCGAGGGCCTGAGACATTGTACACCACGAGGTGGTTTGTTGATTATGAGGCCCAGGGCCTGAGATTTGTATGCCACGAGGTGGCTTATGACTGATATGAGGCCGAGAGCCTATTGATAACGCCACGAGACTGCTTGTTATTGTGCTTGGGCCGTAAGGGTCCCCTCTAGGAGTCTGTACACCCCCAGTGAGCGCGGGTACCCAGTGTGATGATTTTGTTTATTATGTGAGGCAGAGGGCCGGATTGATTATGCCACGAGATGGCTTGTTATTGCACTTGGTCCGTAAGGGGCCCCTCTAGGAGTCTGCACCCCCAGTGAGCACGGGTACCCATTGTGATATGCGATTTAGCCCGAGGGGCTGGTATTGTTCCATGTGTTTGCCCGAGGGGCTGGTATTGTTCCATGTGGTTGTCCGAGGGGCTGTTTCTGTTGGTATTGTGCCCGAGGGGCTGATTCTATTGATATTGTGCCCGAGGGGCGGTTCTTATGTGTTATCTTTTCTAGTTGCCTGTCATTTACTTGCTTGACTGTTAAAAAGGCATTTTGAAGAAGCTTAAATTAAACTAAAGTGACTTTACATATTTTCAATGTTTCACTGCGTTTAGTGGCTTTTACTGCTTCTTTATAGCCTGTTGATGTGCCTTTACGCTATTTCTTATTACTCAGTCTGCATTTATTATTATTATTCACTGAGTTGGAAGTACTCACTTTACTCCCTGCACCTTGTGTGCAGTATTAGGTATTTCTGAACCCGGTAGCAGGTATTGGTTGCTCAGAGGCAGAGTCATCGGAGTTTAGCAAGGTAGCTGCTCGACGTTCGCAGCACTGCTTTTCTCCATCCTGATTTCATTAGACTGTATGTAGTGCATTTTTCAGGATTTTTCCATTGTATTTAGACTTTTAGTAGATTGCTCGTGCTTGTGACACCGCGATGTCGGGCTATGTCTATTCCGCAATGTATTATCTACCTTATTTTGGGATTTATTATTATGATTTAGACTTAGTTCTATTATTTAATTGCTTAGGAATGAAGAGTGAGTGTGTCGGCTGGCCTTGTCTTCACGAGAGGCGCCATCACGACCGAGTCTGGGTTTAGGGTCGTGACATTACAGGCCAATGAATGAATTACATAAGTAAAAACAGAAAATCAAGAAGCTATTCTATAGGTAGCCTTCAATTAGGCCCGAGTTTCCTAAAGCATTCAATGGTCTCATAAACCTCAATTGCATAGATAAATCAGAGCCTAGGTTCATCAAAGTACCCTAAGGACCTCAAGAACCCCGGGCAAGGCTTACACATAGACTTAACAACCAAGAATTGAACCAGTACAGTGTGGAAAGGCCAGCCTCAGTATGCCAGAGTTCAGAGGGCTCTCAAGAGGATCCCAAGGCAGTACACATACTAGAGGGGGCTGAACTTATTGACTAAGAGTAAAGTGGAAGTGCAGGACACAAGTTGAAAAGGGTTATTAAAGAATGTATTGGAAAGTCTATTTTGAAAGCAATTAGTAAAGCAACAAAGATTGTTTGAAAAGAGGTTGGAGTAGTAAACAAAACACCTTAAGAAAAGATCACACACCGCTAGTTTACAGAATTCAGCAGTCATACAAGGGTCAAGGGGTTGGGGATACATAGACATTGGGCTGTACAACCCAGCAATGATATTAAGATTCGTTTGGACATGCTCAGAGATAGTTGACTCTGGCATAATCACACACCAGTCAGGAGAAATACAAACACATAGAAGGGGTGATAAGGATTTGGGGATTCATAGAATGGTAGGCACACAAGAAGTAAAGACAACTGTCAAGGCATGCTTTGAAACACATAAGGGAATACATTGATCTAAAGGGAAGGGGAGGCATAGTAGCATGCTGGTAATGTAACTTATCTACAAATTTTACAACAAAACCACAAGTAGAAGACAGCTAGAAATAAAAGAAACTGAAACAATAAGAGAAACATATTGTTGCTGGAGCTTTAAATCAAAACTAGGACATGCCAGTGAAGGTAGAAGTATGAAGAATGAAAGAACCAAAGAGCACAGATGATTAGCCTTGGCTTGCAGCCGGCTAATTGTAGCAAGTAGCAGAAGAGAAAGGGAGAGCAAAGATTTTTAGTAAGAGGAGTGGTTTTTGAAAACCAAGTGTTCCCTGTTAATGAAAGACTTAGGGTATTTATAGTTTTGAAAATAGGCAGAAAATAAGGTAACAAGTAAAGGTTTAGCACAATTATGGAAGTAATCACAATTAGAATCTAATTAATACAAGTACTCCCCTTTAATCAAGGAATCACAGCTTAAACGGATACCAAGAGGGATAATCAAGGAAAGAAAATGAGTTGAGGAAGATTGATTTTTACCATATAAAGGATAGTAAAAGTATAGAGCATATGACTGAGTCTAAGTACAGAATATACCAATTAAGGAAAGGATTCAGTACCACAGGAAATAAGGAAGCGGAATCTGTCAATTTAAACAGACGAGTAGAACATTAGGGTTTTGAAAGAAAATCTTGCAATCAACCCATGAATTAAGGATATCAAAATCAATCAAAAGGGAGTCATGACTCTGCACTTCAACATATAAATAAAGAAGAGCGAACGGGCGTAGCAAACAGGCAAGGTCAGCCAAATAGACAAAAAGAAGCAAGATATGAGAAAACACGATCAGATAGAAGTGACATAAGCAGTCTAAAGACTCAGTAGAAAACCCATTCGAAGCATGGTAACCAACAGAAACTTAAGAAAATCAATTACTCAAGCTAACACACAGAACCAAAGCAAAGAAAGGTCTTAAAAGTTAGGGCTTTTAACAGAGTCGAGTTAAAATAGTGGGAACATAGGATCACTCCAAATAAGCAATGAAAGAGGTTTAATCATAAAGAAAATGTATTAAAACAAGCATAGAAGGAACTCCAAGAAAACCCTAATTTTTAAAGAAGGCAAAATGGTTTAAAAATTGAGGATCTTCAGAAGAAGTTCGAGAATAGTGCAAATCATAGGAAGAAACAGACTTAAAGCATTAAAAATGACACAGATCTAAGAGATTCAAACGAGAGTTAGGGTTTCAAAAGGAAACCCAATTAGAAACGAGAGAACCTGTTGCAAAACTCCATAAACCGTAACATATATGGTGCGATTTTACCCAAAATCACACCAGAGAAGCCACGAATGACAGAAACAGAAATCCTAGGTCCAAATCGGCATGGCCCAGGACCCTTGAAGGCCTCAGAGATGATGAGCAGGCGATGAGAGACCCATTGGAGGCTTGGGGTTGAAAGGTGGTCGTCGGAGAAGGCCGGAGAAGAAGGTCGGCGGTTGAAAGCTAGGGTTAGGTTGAGAGTGTTTGAGAGCAGAGAGGATTTAAGGGCGGCTGGGTTTTGGAAATGAGTAGGGTTAGGGGGTCGTCTAGGAATTGAAAAGGAAAGGGCATGTGTGGACCGTTGATCTGGGAGATCAACGGTCAGGATTCAACCGGGTAGGTGGGTTCTGGGTTTGGATAAGGGTTTATAGGGTCTGGGTCGGGTTATTTAATAGGAAATTGGGCCGGGGATTGGGTCCAATTTGGGCTACAATTGAAAGCCAAATTTGGCTACGATTTAAATAGCCAATTTTTCCTATTTTAATTCATAATAAATAGTAGCAAATTCTTGGAATATAATTTAAGGTGCCAAAATGATTTAAAATACACGATTAACATTTTAAAAATATAGGAACCAATTTTATGCATATAAAATATAATTATTCCTTAAAATGGGCTAACACTGCAATTATATGCAATTCAGCTTAAAAAATACTAAATGAACTTATAAAAATGTATAAAAAATATATTAACCATATTTTGACATAAGTATAGAAATTAAATGAGTNAGTCGATTTATTAGTGAACAAGGAAAAATATTATCAAGACGAGTGAATAGATTGACCTTGAAACAACAACGATTAATTACTCTTGCTATAAAACAAGCTCGTATTTTATCTTTGTTACCCTTTCTCAATAATGAGAAACAATTTGAAAGAACCGAGTCGACCGCTAGAACTACTGGTTTTAAAGCCCGAAATAAATAGGCTTACTTTTTCTTCACTTGAATCATAATTACAAGAATCTAGATTTGAGTATCGTGTCGTAAGAAAAAAAAATGAATCGGAAAAAAAGATTTCTTTTTTTATTGAATTGAACGTGTTCATTCATTTTGACTACTTTAGCATATTTTCTCATACTAATTTCTACTCTACCTTCCCGGAGTTCATTCTCCGGGGAACTCCATTTAAATTATTCTGGTGGACTCTTTCCAATCTACTTCCTTTATGATTTCGTTCGAAATCATATAAAGACAATTCCTATTTGATATAGCTATTTGTGCAAGTATTTTACGGTTAAGAAGCAACTGTCTCTTGTACAGATCGTGTATTAATCTACTATAACTATAGGATACTCCCCTTTCGCGAATTACTGCGTTTATCCGAGTGATCCACAAACGACGAAAATCTCTCTTTTCCTATCCCTATCCCGATGAGCCGAAACTAAAGACTCTTATTTTCTGTTGAGTAATTGTTCGAGTAAGCCTTGAATGAGCCCCTCGAAAGCTTGATGCAAATAAACGAATTTTTGTTCTACGTCTCCGAGCTATATATCCCCGTTTAATTCTGGTCATTGAATAAATGAAACTTTGACGAATAACTAATCGATTGCCTTTCTTTCAGTTATTCTTTTCCCCCTTCCTAGTCTATTAATAACAAAACGGATTTTTCCAATGTATAAAATAAAAATTCCAATGGCTTTGGCTACTCTAACCTTCCCGACCACGATTTTTTCTTTTTTTTTTTAGGTATTTCACTGCGAAATAAGAAAGAAATAAAAAATTGTATTTTCCTAGGTATCAAAAATCTAGTAAATAAAAGAAATCAAAAAATAAATAGTGGGTTCCTTCGTTTCTATGGTTACTTCTTAAACGGTGAGGTCTTCTCTATACACCGGAGCCTTTACTTTATACTTTAATTTAATATTTAATCAACTAATTGATGTTATTGGGAACTTGTATAGTTCACACTCTTTGGCTCTACCCATGAATTATCCAGTAATAGGTCTTTCACAATCAGATCTACCTATACAGTAATGGTATTTAATTATGAAAGTTTGCTGGGTAGCTGACCCTCTTAGTCCGTTCTTGCCAGAGTAGGAGCCTGCCTAATCTTCATGTTTTATGCTTTTTAAATAAGATTTCCTCCGCTTAATGGATAACCATTTGTTACCAATGGAGAATTTCTTATCATCTTAAATTCAGGTGATTGGATTTACACCAACGGAAACCATAAACTTCATACACAATAGAGGGATATGATAGAGTTTTTTTTTAATAATGAATGGAGTTCCTTCTTCCATCCTATCCCATTCACCGGTACTGATCATTGATACTGTAAAAGTCATTTTCTTGCTTTTGTGCCAGCTCATGATCTAAACGAGTCGCACATACACCCTAGTACATGTTCCTCGACGCTGAGGGCACCCCCGAAGAGCGGGGGATTTCGTGACATTCATATTTTGACATAAGTATAGAAATTAAATGAGTAAATCATCATAACAATAATTTGGAAAATATTTATTGGGGATTTTATGAATGAAAGCAAAAAAAAAAATCAATTTAAACCCTTAAAATTATGGAAATAATAAAAGCCTTGTGCATACTTATATATGCTATTTTGAAGGTATTTATGCATATTTAAAATATATAGATAAAAATTGGGTATCAACATCTTGTATAGCGATACTCTATTTAGTATATTTGTTGTATAATGATAGACTATTTTTGTATATATTTTATATAGTGACGGACTATTGTATGTAAATTGTATAGTGATAGTCTATTTGATTTTATAATTGATTCAGAGAGACGAAAGGGAGAGGTTGCGGGTGAATGAGACTCTCATGTCTTGGCTTTTGAAATTGGATTCCGTTCTAGAGTTGATTCTGGTGTTAGGGACTGCAGAAAGGCTGTGATTTTTGGCAATCTCTGTGCAAGAGAAAACTTACTTTATTGTTTCCGCAGGTAATCAAATTGCAGTCGAAAAGGAGAATAAATACAATGATTCCGATGAAGTCCCGAAACTGGTCAATCCGACCGAATACATCCCCCATTCCACTGGAAATCATGACGAAAATTAAAAAGCGACAGCGGCGGAGGAACGGCGGAGAGAGCAGAGGAGGATGCCCTAGAGAAGGGGAAGAGTGGCACTGGTCTTGGGTTAGCCTTTTAATTAGTTTTGGGCTATAAAATGCATACTGTAATTAGGTGACTAGCGGCTGATATTAGTTTCTAGTGGTTGGCCATAGATGAAGTTTGCTCAATCGAGAATTGGTATTTGACTAACAAGATTACTCCTAAGCTAGTCTTAAGTAAACTAAATAGCTTAACTATAATGCTAGCCTAAATTACAAAGCTAGAGTAATAGGCCAAATTACAAGTGTAGACGTCCAATATTACAATGGTTTAATCTTCAATTGATAGCCGAATTACAAATACAGCCCCCCCCCGACCCCTACCAACTAAACGTAGACCTTCAATTCGAAATACTAAGTACTTGATGTCGTA